>NC_087211.1:41711427-41813927 GCF_015104395.2 Macrobrachium nipponense | reverse complement strand
AATATACTGCGTCAGTTCCCAGAGAAGTTGAAAACACGAAGGAGCAAGAGCACTGAAGTTGCTTCACACAACTGATAGCTAGTGGTTTGTGAAGAATTGCAAACATATATATATATATATATATATATATATATATATATATATATATATATATATATATATACACACAAACAATTGAAATATGAATAACTTGGGTGCAACCACATCCTCACTCCAGACAGGTGGCAACTATCAGGAGACACAGAAAGAGATATGATAGCTTCAATCTAAATCTGCACCAGCACCAGCAGCAGCCATAGCAAATAAAGCAAGTCAAACTGACACCTCCCATTTAACGCACCCCCCCCGCCCCCCCCCCCCCCCAAACAACACACACACACACACAACCTTCCTCGCACAGGACAAAGAGACGGCCAGAGGCCAAAGACTGCAAGCGGAGAACATGGCGTTCTATTAATAGAACCAAATGCAAATGGACGCAAGATTCTCCTCGGTTACCAGTGGCTTGGATAAGTTGCATGGAGGCTGGTGGGGAGGGTGGATGCGTGTGTGAGGGTATGTGGGAGGGGACTAAGATTTCGGTCTGCTTGTTGACACCCTCTGAGCTTTTGGGTACGACCGGGTACATGACGATGCGGGTTCACGCGCATAATCATCGTTGCCGGTTGCATTTTGCAACTGGTCAAAGGCGCCAGTGTGATTTCGCCTTATCATTTATGCGTCTCCATTCATTCGGGGGTACTGTCTGACAGTCCTGCCCCTCCCCACCCCCATCTTTCAATTCCCCCCCCCCCACACCCCCGCACCCACTAAACCTATTCTTTCTTCTTCTGCTCCTGCTCCTACCCCCTGCCTTCCCCCCCCCCCTCTCCTCTCTTGTTCTTGTACTTTTCATTCTCCTTTTCGTCTTCTGTCTCGCCCCTGCCGTTCTGTTGTTCATCTTGTGTTCCTTCTCCTTCCTCTCTTCCTCCTCCTCCTCCTCCTGTCGGTTTCCTTTTCACCTTTTCTTCTCTATCCCCTTCCCTTCGCCTCCCGCGTTCCACCTCCTCTTGCTCATCTCCATCGTCCCCTCCCCCTCCCCTTCCTCTCATTGTAAACCTATTTTCCCTAAACCTATTCTTCCTTTCTTTCTCCTTCCATCCCTTCCCGCACTTCTCTTCCTCTTCCTCTGCCTTCTTCTCCTTATCCGCCCCCCACCCCCTTCCTTTAGATAGCCGGTGATGAAATACTCAAAACGTTATTAATCAATAGTCAGATTTCCCTTATGTTATTGCTTTAGCAGCAGGTTAGATTCGATGTTCATGTAGGTGTCTTATATGTGCGCCTCATTTTTAGTTTTCTGTAAAAGAAAACTGTTGAGATGGTGTTATCTGTCCGTCTGCACTTTTCTGTCCGTCCTCAGATCTTAAGAACTACTGAGGCTAGAGAGCTGTAAATTGGTGTGTTGATCATCCACCCTCCAGTCATCAAACATACCAAATTGCAGCCCTCTAGCCTCAGTAGTTTTCATTTTATTAAAGGTTAAAGTTAATCAAGATCGTGCTTCTGGTAACGCAACGACTCTGGCCACCACGGCCAACTGAGAGTTTCATGGGCCGCGGCTCATACTGTATTATACCGAGACCACGGAAAAATAGATCTATTTTTCAATAGCCTTGATTATTATTCGCTGTATAGAAAACTCGATCGGGCCGAAGAAACTTCGGCGCATTGTTTGCTTGTTTATTTGTATATATGATATATACCTATATATTTGTGTTTTTATACAAGTAATATATATATATATATATATATATATATATATATATATATATATATATATCATAAATACACTGCAAACCACCACAATTGACTAATGATCACATACTTGAGTTACAGTTATGGCAGCGGAGGCCCAATATATGTTTCAGGAAATGGATCCATGTCGTTTCCCTTGCGTAGGATCGAATTTTATTATCGTATATATATGTGAGATTAGGCAGGACATTTTATCATGTAAATCAATATATATAGCATTAATTATATATATATATATATATAATATATATAATATAATATAATATACATATTTATATATATATTATATATATATAATAATTATAATTATAAAACATGGTACAATACGCTGAAAAAGTAACGTCATCTTTAAAAAGTCACGAAAAAATGACATCGAAGAAAACAAAACATTCAAAGGACGCGTTCATGAGAATGGTAGAGATGACACAGCAAAAGAATAATGAAGTAATTAGCATTTCTTTAGCTGACTAGGATTATCCTCCGCCTCCCCACTCCCTACTCCCTCTCCTTCTCTCTCCTCCCTCCCCTCCTCGTATCCCTGTCCAAAAAAACAGTATCTCATTCAAGCAGCGTTTTGTATTCTCGTTAATTTTCGTATGAGTACATTCTTAGATAAACACGAGTGTTTTTGTGCGTGTATGTGTATTTGTTTGTCTATAACGTGAATGCTTAGGTAAACATGAATATTTGTGTTTATGTCGTTGGAGAATGAATTATGTACGCGTAAGCTTGATTGTTTGTGTTTTTGTATATGCTATATGTACATATGTATATGTGTTTAAATATGTGAGCCTCTTTCTGTGTTTATGTATACAGTGTTTGTGCACTGGTTGTTGTGTGTATGTGTGTGTATGTGAACATCTATGTTGTATATGAATGTACCTTTTTATAAATGAGTGTATATATGCGTAAATTTGTTTATGTTCATAAATGTTAAATGTATAAGTGTTCGTAAATAAGCATGTGCGTGCATTGCTATATATATCTCCTCATGAGAGTTTGCATTTGTGGGAATTTGTTTGGTGGACCGTGTTTATGCTGCTGTTTTTGGAGACATTAGCTCTCATGTTTTATCACATATTTTGAAAATCACCAACTCTCTACTTTTTGTAGAATAGAAAAATGTATTTACAGATCGATTGTCAACATGTAATAAGTGAGCCAATGCACAGATCAGCAAAACCTTCATAATGTTTCGATTGTTTAAGAAGTCGATAAGAGATACAGGTGAAAAAATACTCAGTTGTAGGCTAATAAGATCCCATTTAGAATGCAAAGCGGAAGATTGCAGTATAAAGATTGCAGTTTGAATTTAAATTACAGGACAAGTTAGATTCGTAGGCATTTGTTGAAATTCACCGCAGATTTCTGAAATTTTTAAGACATTGCAAGTAATACTTACAGCGTAGATTCACAGACTTTGCTTACAGTTGCAAAGAAGGGCCAAGTTCCCAAAACTGTCATGGGGGTATTGAGTTCTATATCCACTGAGACCAGACCGTTTAAGTCTGTGGTGACTTTTGTTTATGTTTGGTATTCGTAGAGGCTAATATTAAGCCTGCGCTCAACTCACTTCTTTTATTTGGGCATAGGACTGTTATCAGTGTGTAAACAAATTCCCCTTGGGAAGATTGAAATGTTGAGAGAGAGAGAGAGAGAAGAGAGAGAGAGAGAGAGAGAGAGAGAGAGAGAGAGAGAGTTTACTCACTTGACAATGTTAAGGTAAGTTAAAAAATAAAAATGCCCTGGCAATAAGTGGCGATGTTTTGATTTATATGCCACCACCTTTTATTCATGTATGTAAATGTATACATTATATATATGTATGTATATGTATATATATTATGCTATTTTGTAACAAAGATCACGTAACCTAATGTTCTGCAATCCCCAGAAGGATCTTGCAATATACATACATAATATATATATATATATATATATATATATATATATATATATATATGTGTGTGTGTGTGTGGTGTGTGTGTGTGTGTGTGTGTGTACGTGTGTATAACTGAATCACGAAAATTTGGAACGTGATGAATATATGAATGAAGGTAGAAGCCATGAAGGAAAGTGAAAGATCTCGGAGCACTCCACTGTTTCACTTTCCTTCGTGGTTGCTACCTTTATTTATATATACCTTTATATATATATATATATATATATATATATATATATATATATATATATATATATGTAAGCATTTATTGCGTGGATGTTATAACTTCCTTTTTTTCGGAAGTATCTTGATAGAGGTTTATGAGAAAATAATATCGTAAAAGAAAATCCGATCTGGAATCGCTTTCTCAATCATACACCCACGAGAATCGAATCGCAGAGGTTGATCATCCAGAGGTTGATCATTCAGCCATATAGTCGTAATACTTATGTGTTGCCCTTTGCTTCCTGCAGGTCACCTGGGAATTTGGAAGTGGTGCGCATTAACAGGCCCAGAACACTACAACTGTGGCCATCGTGTCTCCAGATAATTTAGCTTGGCCAACTACAAGTCAGGAGTCCGTCCGATTTCTTAATATCAGGTTAAGATAAGGTCAAGAGGTTAGATCCTGAAACCTTCAGACTCGTTGTCAGCAGTCATAAGTACTCTGCTAGTATGGGATTTATAGTTAATGTATCTGACATACTCAGGTGGTCACCTATCCAGGTACTGACCATCCCTAAGTGTTTCATTTGGTGTGATCGGCAATATTCCTGCCACCCTCATCACGATGCAAGGACCATGATGATGTGACTAGGCATAGAACGACGATGCATGCCATCAGCGCCCGGAACTGTTAGGTGGTCACCCATCCATATAAACGTTGTTTAATTTCACAGATCTGGTGCCGTGTTTTTATGGTAACATTTGTTCATGTTTACTGCTTGCATACAAATAAACATGGGAGCAGTCAGCTGATATAAAGCACTAGTCTTGCTATTACATGTGATCCTAAGCATCTGTTGTTGGTAACGGAATTAGCCTGTTTTTGGTATTGTAATCCTTATTCATTCTGTTTATTGATATTCATTTGATATCTTTACCCCAAAAATAACTGAAGGTTAATTCTTATGGCCTTCGGAGCTTATTATTTTTCTTTTTTGGTCATTTATCTTTTTATATCATTTTTACCTGTCGCACTCACATATTTCCTCTACTAATGGACAAATTTTTAAATTGTAGAATAACTTTAGTGTTCTTGGAAAATGTTTTTGTTTAAATCTTAATTTTTGAAATTTCTCTCAAGTTTTAAAATTCCATATTTAAAATCTTAAAGAAGTTGAAAGTACTGAATCTGAGATAACTGTATATATATATATATATATATATATATATATATATATATATATATATATATATATGTATATATGTATGTATATTATATATATATTATATATATATAGTGTGTGTGTGTGTGTGTGTGCGCGTATGTATATATCTATATATATATATATATATATATATCTATATATATATTATATATATATATATGTGTGTGTGTGTGTGTGTGTGTAAATGTATACATATTTTGTTTCCATAGAGAGGTAGTGTGACAGGTCACTCAAAACCCGTCTGTAACCCAGACCAGAAAGAGATCGGTAAGAGACATTGTCAAAGAATGGTGGGTGAACTCCGGAGAACCAATAGGAAACACGGAAGCAGGAAAGAATGCCAAAATTGAATAGCAGAAGAGATGATTACATATTGTTCATTACTGTATAATGATATGTACATTAAGCAATGATATTAGTTTCATTTAACGGAGAAAAATGTTTAGTGTAAAATAATTTACTGAACTAGTGAGTGTTTTTATTCCACAAATCTAATTTTTGTTAACTAAGAAGATTCTTTTCACTAAGTGACACTTTCTTTACATGGAATGAGTGTTAATTTGTAAAGATACTTTATTTGTAATAGTCCTTCATTTTGTCAAATTAGCTAACTTTGATGGTGCGAATTTAAAATTCAGTCTCTTTCAGCTGAAGTGAAAATGGAATAAAAAAAAAAGTCCAGAAAAAAAAGAAAGTGGTCTCTCTCTCGCTCTCATATTTTATGAGTTGTGTAATTTTTTTTATCAGATAACAGTAATGTAACGCTTATAAATAACAACACAGTTCCTCCTTTGTTATCTGGAGGGTATCGCGCGATGTTGAATTAACAATTAACGCTAGAAAGATTGAGCTGTCATCGTTTGTCACAGTAATAGTATATAATGCAAGAACTGCCTATTTTTATCTAGTACTACTTGCTGACGTCACGACAACTGTGGTCATTGACAGTATCGTTTTTGTTATTTTTTGATAAATAGTAAAATGTTCAGGTCACCGCCTAATGTTGCTGGTAGTTGTGCATGATTTGCATGTAGCTTCAAATACATATACCTTGTTTTGTCGTGAATTTGTTTGTCGTGGAATGTGAATCGACGATGAATCGGAAGATTTGATAATAATCAATCAAATGATTTGATATATCATCTTCCATCTTTCAAGAGGAGGGTCGGTTGCTTCCTCCAGGGTATATTATTGATTGATTTCCCTTATTGCCCTTCCTTCTTCTTCCAATTATTTTCCTCGGTTCTGCACCTACAAATGACTTTAGGTTTTCCCACCGTATCGTCCTCTGTGGTGTTAAGTGCACCATTGTCTCTTGCCTTTTTTTTTTATCGAAAATAAAACTTTTAGAGATGATGGTCACCTCCTGTATGGAATGCATTGAAGAATTTATGCCAAAGGCCAAGGGCTGGGACCCATGAGGTCATTCAGAGCTGAAACGGCAAATGGGATTAGAAAGGTTTGAAAGATATAACAGGAGGAAAACCTCAAAGCAGTTGCACTATGAAACAAGTGTTAAGAGGAGAGGTTGGATAGCAAAATGGAAGAAAGAGAATATGAATGGAGGTACAGTAATAGGAATGAAATGACAGCACTAGCAACTTACGGTGTCACCTCCTTTAGGATACATGCTTTGTTTACGTCACAGACGAGAGATGCTTGTGTTTGTAATGGTATGTTTTTATTATCAGTTTTAGTTGTCTTCTGTATTAATTCTCTTTTCTTTGCTTGGTTTTATAGTTTATTGCTGCACTTGGATATTTTGCTTTCTTGAGACTGAGAGTTTAGTAAATAGCTCTTTGAATAATAATAATAATAATAATAATAATAATAATAATAATAATAATAATAACAATATAGTCATAATAATGTACACTCACTTATAATTACAAATTGCTTTTACACGCTTGATCAGCTCAACCAACACCCACGGAAACAGACACACGAGCACACACACACAAATAAACAAACGCACACAAATACTTTCAAATAACATCTTCGAAATGTCTGCAGATAAGAATTTTTCGAAAAGAAAGACACTGGAAATCCCGTATTAGTAGGAGCTACGTCATTACAAAGCCTTGGTGTATGGGAACTGTAACACTTGTGACTTTGGAAAGGGTTGGCGGAAGGCGCCATTTGACTGCTACTGATGGATTGCCAGATGTTGCTGCGTCAAGATTACCTTTCACGTGAGAGGATTGAGGTGCCTCTGGTAATGTTGACTGTTTTCGCTACATGATTATTTTATCTGGCGACGATAGAGGTGCGTCTATAAAAGTTGTCATGTGTAGCTGTTTCGAGGTTAATTTCATGCGGTAAAATAGAGGTGCGGCTAATAAAATTGCCAGATATTTCTAATATGAAATTTTCAAATGAGAACAATATTGCCAGATCTTGCTATATCAGGATTATCGTCACTCTAAGATCGAAATTGTATATCTAGTGAACTTGACAGATATTGCTATTTTGAGATTTACATGAAGTTCCCAGATTTAGCTGTATCAAGAGTAGTATCACACTAAGATAAAGTTTTTATATCGAGTGAAGTTGACAGATGTTGCTAGTTTCAAACCTTCATGCGAGAGGACATAGGTGCCTCTATTAGGGTTGCCAGATTCTGCTATATCATGAGTATATTCATACTAAGATAAAGGTTAATCCATTGAAGCCGGTAGTTGATTCTTTTTTCGAGATTTTCATAAAAAAAGAGAGAGGTACTTTTACTGATGTTACAAGTTGCCGATGAATCAAGATTTTCTTAACACAAAGTTGAAGATACATCAAATGAAGTTGGCAGATGTTACTAGTTTGAGATTTTTATGTGAGACGACATAGGTACCCATAATGAGAGTTCCCAAGCTATTGCTGAATTTCGGTGATTTCCATGCATGAAAATATAGTTGCGTCTAAGAAAGGTGCCAGATTTTGTTAGAATTATACCAATTAATGAAGATGAGAATTCTGTCTACGAAAAGTGAGGAAGGTGAGGATGATAGAGCTTGAGAACAATGAAGGATGGCTTGTCTTTGTGTGTGGGTCAACGAAGATGAATTAAGAAGATAAGCAATTTTTTTTGTTCTTTTGTTGAAATCATAGAGCTTCTGGTTTCTTTGTGTCCGTCCTCTGCCAACCGGAAGCTTTTATTTTATCGCTTCCTTTGGAGATACTTTGCTTTTGCAACTTGTCAGCTAATATATATAATAATAATTTTGACATTTATTAATATCAGAAATGAATTTCGGCAAGGTCAAATATGTTACAATTATCCATGAGTTTTGTCCACAATACATCTCACGAAGTCTCTTATGGATTTCACCGGAATTTTATGGAAGTGTGTCCATAATCCAAGAAAGGCCTGGTCACATTTTAACGTGGAAACAGGTGTGGCCGTAAATTGTGTTCACTCGGTCAGGTTTCAGTGACATTTTCTAAAGGGATAAGTTTCGAGACAACACAGATTGTAATGTATCCAGGTACAGAGTCAAGATTTTTAACCTAGTTGACATTAAAAAGTAGGTAAGTTTTGTAGAATTTTACGCAACTTTAATTTTGGAAAAATGACCAAAGTTTTATGGAAAAAATCTCTCAGCATATAGATTTCATGCCAATCTAAATAGCAATGAATACTGTTGGTTTGAACAGATATGCACTTGATGAGTAATTTGTCAAATAATTCTTATCCTAGTCAAAACCTCACAGATCCCTTGTCACTTTCAATGCATTATCTTCATGACATACTCAGTTATCAGATAACATTTACAGTTACAACATAAGGTATTCCCAGCTTCCTAGTGACGCAGTTTTGTTATTTCTTTTCCTCTCTCTCAGTGTCTGTTCAGAGTTTCAACAACACCCTATTTTCAGCTTTACTCTTTTGTAGGGTATAAGACCAGCATGATGAATTAGACTTCACTAATCTTTCTCTCTTTCCATGGCATAGGGCCAGCTGCATGATGGAGCCATTTTCCCGATCATTTTCGCTTACTCGTGGAGTAAGCCTACAAACTACTTTGTTGTTGTTGTTGCTGAGGGGTAGGAAAGGTCTAAAAAGGTCTGAAAAATGTGTTTCGCATTGAGTTAAAGATACAGGAATTTTAGGATAGGCTATTTATGATTTGTTTAATAGAATGAAAATTTAGAAAATTAATATTCACATTAAACAATACAAAAAAATTATTTCTATTAAAATATAGTTTTTTTTTTTTTTTCGTTGGTGAAACAACGGGCTATCTGCCCGTGGATTTTAGCACGTTTTGATTTACTTGATGTAGGCAACTGAGTTTGAGGTTATATTTCTGTTCAGTTATTTTGTGTTTCCACTTATAACTGTGAATGTATGAACGTGTTTAATTTTTGTCCTTTTTATTTTATCTTTGTGGTTAGTATGAGTAGTACTAAACATGAGTATTAATAAGACCACTTCAAGTTAAGTTAGGAATATAATACTTGCAACTTACGCATCAGAAGCAATTCTTGCACGCATCCTGAGTAAGCTGGAGGTCTGATCACGCCTTGTTTTCTCTGGGACAAGACTAGTGGGATGGAGGAGATATTCCATCAACGATTTCTCCCTTTCACTTGTATAGGACCAGCATCACAGAGGTGGAACCCCATCAGCCATGTCCTGTTTATTCCTGGCACAGGATCAGCATGATCTGTTGTTGTGGCTTAGGACCTCCACCAGGGTGAAGGTGATTCCTTGGTAACTTCCTCTCCTAACTTCGCTTAAAGGCAGTACGACGGGGCGGGGGGCGGCAATACCCATTCCGTCTTATCTTTCCCCGGCTTAAGAACAGCGTTTTGAAGGTAGCACCCACATCGCCCTTTCTCTTGTTTCCTGTCATAGGACCAGCGTAATCAATGGGGCATTAAATCAACCTTGTCTCACTTACCCTGGCATAAGACCAGTATGATGGAGGTGGCACCACTTCAGTCTTTACTTTCTCACCTTTGCTCAAGACCATCATAACAAAAGATGAACTTCATCTACCGTTTCCCTCCTCTCTCCCTGATAAGTATGACCATTATGACGGAAGGGAAATCCCGTTATCTCTTCTTTCTTTCCTTATTGTAGGTCTAACTTGACAGGTGGCACCCCATCCTACTCTCCTCTTTCTCCGACAAAGGACCAGTGTGAAGGAAGGGACATCAAAACAGACCATTTTTTCATGCCACAGGACCACCACGATGAAGGAGACACCCTATCAACCTTTTCTTACCTTCCCTGGCATAGGATCAGAATGACAGATGGGACACCAAGTCTCCCTTTTCTGTCTTTCCTTGTCATAGGACCACAAGATTTAGGTCCAGATTTTTCTCTTTTCCTGACTTAAGGAAGGGATATTTACCCTGTCATCCATTTCTTACATTCCCTTGCATAGGATCAGAATGACAGGTGGAACACCAACTCAACCTTTTCTCTCTTTCCCTGGCACAGGACCAACATGAAGGAGGTAACACCCCTACAACCTATCCTCTTTTCCTTGCTGGGGACCAGGATGACAGAGAGGACACTCCATCAACTTTTTCTTTCTTCTCTCGGCATGGAAACAGGTAGATGGAGATGACAGCCATCATCCTCAGTATTTCCCGACATAGAATGAGCATGACTCCTTTTCAAGATTCATACCCTCTCTTCGAGAGTCAAGCCCTTTCCCTCTCTCTCTCTCTCTCTCTCTCTCTCTCTCTCTCTCTCTTAAGAATGGATTGTGTGAGATTTTTGTATTATCTCTCTCTCTCTCTCTCTCTCTCTCTCTCTCTCTCTCCTGACGTTAGTGCTCTCTATGCTTTAATCACATTCTGTGAATCTTCTCCCTTTCCTGACTTTCGTTATATTCCCTGATAGTCTCTCTCTCTCTCTCTCTCTCTCTCTCTCTCTCCAGTTTTTCCCTCTTCCTCTTCGGTCTTTCCTTCTCTCTCTCTCTCGTTGTTTTTCCCTCTTCCATCGGTTTCCTTCATTTCAAAGGAGTGTGTGTAGTGTTCTGGGTGGCGGGAGGAAAGTCGTATCCAAATAGAGGACTCAAGGGTTGGAAGGAGGAGGGGGGGGTGGTATTGCTTGGGCCAGGAGATGGGTATGGCAGGGTATCTGTATAGGGGGAGGGAGTGGGGAAGAGGGGAGAAGGGGGTGGGAGGCTTGTGGGCCATGATGGATCTGGCGGCGTCTTTATTATGTTGCTCGAAAAGGATTTGAAACATGACCTCAAAAAATAGTCAAGTTCCCCTTAATATTTTTCCCCGTCGGTCTGTCGGGATTGTTTGTCTGTCTGTTTGTCTGTCTATGGTGGCATGGAGTGTGGATGAGAAGATGGAAGGGGTAGGGAAAAAGAGGTGGAAGGGGTTAAAGGGGGAGGGGAAAGGAAGATAGAAGGAGGGGAGACGTTGAGAAGAGAGCGAGAGAGAGACGGGGAGGGTGGGGGTGGTTCTTGCTATGATTCGTTTGTCGGAAACGGGCTGTTTTTTAAGGATTTTCTAGACGGGGAGGGGGTAGGGTGCTATGGGGGAAAGGGAGAGGGGGTGTTTAGGGGTTGTTTTGGGCGAGAAAAGTGAGATTAGGGAAGGGTGAGGGAGGAATGGAGGAAAAATGCTGAGGGAAATTTTTTGAGTGGAGGGGGAGGAGGAAGAGGAGGTGTCTGATGGGTGAGGGGTGGGGTAGTGGGAGAAGACCCGGATGTTGGGTAGAAAGAAAATGGGAGAAAAATGGAGGCGGAATCAGGTTAAGAGAGAGGGAGAAACGGTGATGATCAGGAGAGGAAGAGAACGATAGCTTAAGTAAGCGTAATAAAGAATGAGGAATGATTAAGGCTCGGTATAATAATGAAGAGTTATTGAACAGCATGGAAATAATGATAATAATAAAGGAAATGGAAGAAAGAAGGGAAACACGGAAAGTGAAAATAACAAACGAAAGAAAACGGAAAGAGGAAGACGAAGAAATAAGTAAAATGCTGGATATTGGAGGCTGCGGAAAAATCTTGTCATTCCTGACATTCTTGGCCGCATTTGAATGACAAAGGAAAGAAACCGTCAGAAATAAGTAGAAATGTTTATTTTTATCTCCGAAAAAGAAGCCTGTGTTGCCATTCCATCTTTACGTCACAAGAACGATAAAAAAATATTTAATCACTTTATTACTAGATAAATCAATTAATCTATTAAGTAGATGAAATTAAATGATGAATAATGTTAATGATGCGTGGTTATGATTCAAATTTTTTTTTCCTCTGGTTTTCCAGCGCCACAGAATTTAATACCAATCAAGGAGGCTCCGTCATTATCATGAAGCACAGTGCATTTAACGCAAAAGCAACTCGGGAGCCTGCGTAGTTCTGCCTCTTGAGCCATCAGTACCCATTACCTTGCTTCTTCAGGTCGTACGTGGGTGAGAGTGGCCTTGGACGCAGTGAATTCACATGGATGGTCGGGCTGTTGGATAATGAGTTGTTATTATCAGAGTCTGAATTTTTAATTTTTAAAAATACAAATCGGCTTATGACATGGGAGTTAATATTATTGTCAACGCTCAATCAAACTGGCGAGGACATTGTGCGTGATTGCAAGCAACCTGACTTTAGTGTATTCTGCTCAGCGGGCACTTCCAAACCTTGCAAGCAAATCGATCCAAGCGAATATTTGATACCATCTTGGTGGGAGAACAACAACAAGGGAAGGTCAGAGCAAATACTTTCATCGCCATTGCTCTCTCACATCTGCCAAAGAACCCAAACAGAGGCAAAACTGCCCATTTTCCACAACTTTATTTTGGGTTATGTTGATTTCCTCTCTCTCTCTCAACTTCTTCTTCTTCTTCTTCTTCTTCTTCTTCTTCAGCGCCTCTCTTCCTGTCATAATACTCCCTGGAAGAACCTCTTTTTCTCTCTAGGCGTCACTGGCCTAGTGGTTGTGACACAGAAAACATATATATTGTATATATATATATATATATATTATATATATATATATATATATATATATATATATATATGCAGAGAATGAAAGACATGTCGTTTGTAAGCATTTTGTGTCACAACCACCAGGGCCACTGACACCTGGAGAGAAAAAGCGGTTCTTCCAGGGAGTATTATTTATATGTATGTATTTATGTATGTATATAGGCTCAGTAATCTCAGTAACATTGAAGTCATCCCGACCTTTATTTGTTACTTATCGTAATCTGACAAGTTTCCTAAGGAAGTGAATTGTACGAAATTAACAAGTTGAGTTTCGTATGGCTTCTGCATAACTGTGTGAAGGTTAACAACTGGTGTAGGTCGTGTATCTGTCCATGTTGGAAGTAGACATAAACAGATCACTTCTAAGTCTTGTACCTTGTTCGTGTTTTACACATTGTTAAAATGCATGATGGGGACTGGTTTGACAAACATGTAAAGTGAGAATAAATCTGTATTATTATTATTATTATTATTAGTTAGTAGTAGTAGTAGTAGTAGTAGTAGTAGTATTAAATGTTGTATTTGTAGCAATGGCATTCATAAACATTATGATAACAATTATGAAAATGGCAGCTATGAAAAAGTACTAATACTTTTAATAGTATCAATAACAATGACTACCACGACCACAACTACAGCAAAAACAATTATTGTGTCATCGAAAATGATGACCGTAAGAATAATTTTAACGGGGAGAAACTTCAAAATTCTAGACATTTTTTGACATCATCATTGAAAAGAGCATTAAAACTCACATCCTAATCACTCGTTAAGCCAAATGCAAGACCCATACGCGATTAATTTTCTTAATTTTTACCATAATTTGTTACGTTTTTCTCTCGGATAAACCTTGAGAATGAATGCCATTATTTTTTCACATTAAATAAATCCTCTTTTTATGAGCAGATGTGGAAAATCTCTCTCTCATTTTTTGTGTAAGGTTCCAGCGTGGATCGAGGGATATTAATATTAAAGTGTACAATATATACTTTATATTTTATGCGTCCCTACGTTAAGCAGTGGTATTCTAAAAATCTTAACAGTTCATATATATATATATATATATATATATATATATATATATATATATATCTATATATTATATATATATGTTTGTGTGTGTGTGTGTGTGTGTGTGTGTGTGTGTGTATAACGTATATGTGATGTGTCTGTGTATTAAGTACTGTTATTCTAAAAAATTTTAAACAGTATAATGTATGTACGTACAGGCCCATTGCATTTAATTAGACATTTTTATGTGATTACAAGACATATTTACACACATACTATATCTATATATATATATATATTATATATATATAATATAATATATATATATATATATAATAACTCTCTCTCTCTCTCTCTCTCTCTTTCTCCTCTTCTCTCTCTCTCTCTCTCTCTCTCTCTCTCCCCATCCTTCCTCCCTTCAAACAAACACCAGAGCCATGTGATCGCCTTCGAGTGCCAAATCTCATGACAGGCCCATCCAAAATGTGCCAAGAGGTGGGCGTAAAGTCTGTCAGCTGAGAGGGTCGGGGGGTGAGTGGGAGCGCAAGTCAGGTTACCCCTTTTGGGTGGGAGCTCTGACGACGCGACGGCAAGAGCAGCCTGGGGCCCAAGGGTTTTTAATGGTCGAAATGTATTGAAGTACAGAGGTTAGAGAGTGAGCATCTTGACTTGCTGTCACGTTATGCTTCGTGCTTAGTGCTATTGTATTTCAGAGTCTTTAGATAGTGTTCGGTACCAAGGCCACTCGACTTCCCTAAGGGTCTGAGAATAGTTTTCAACTCACAGCTCCATTTCTTCCTTTTGTTGGATAGGAGTTTTGAACTCCTAACCCGATTTCGTATTGTTTGGGGCATAGAAATCATTTATATTACAGCAGTTTATGTTTTTTTTTTCTCTCCCTCTCCTTTCTTTCTTTCTGGGTCTGAAATTGATTCTGCCTTGACCCATTTATTCCTCTCTTGGTCTACAATTATTCTCCAGCCTTCATCTCTAATTTGCCTGCTAAGCATCTAAAAATGCTATTCACTTTGTAATTCCACTCAAGACAGCGGCGACTTTCGTACTTTAAAAATATCTGAAACTAGTCTTAAGACTATTCATTCTCTTACCTTCAGGGTCAACAAATCATTTTTGGCCCATCAGATTACTTCTTTGCCCCTAGCGTCTGTAAATAGTTTTCAGCCCACAAGCCCATTTTGTCTCCTTTGGGTCTAAGATTAACACATCCTTATGTCTTCCCTTCTTTGTCTGAAAATAGTTATCAATTCCGAGGATAGCCTTCTTGCATTTCATCTAAGAATAACTTTTATACCAACCCTACCTATTCTTTCCATTCGTTCGCGAGAAATAGCTTTTCTAAACTTATTCCCTCCACTTCCATTTATAGCCCCCGTTCTTTCTTTCCGGGTATAAAAACTAATTCCTATTTTCAGATAATGAAAATAGTTTTCAGTCTATAAACAGCTGAGGGTCTGAAAATAGTTAATCACGCGGAGAAGTCTTTGCATTGTACCTAAAAGCAGCTTTACATTTGATTTCTGAAAATAGCTTCAAGTTCAGATAGTGAGTTGTCCTTGATGTCTGAAACTAGTCCAAGAAAGGTTTTTGAAACCATTACTTTTGTAATTATATAACACTTAATCTTTTTACCTAATTGCTTAGTGTGCAATCCGTTTTGTTTGATGTAAGTAAATATACGGCTTTAATTATTGAGTGTATTTAACAGTAAATAATTTATTTATTCTCTCCTTTTGTTAAATTCTGCGTGATTGATATTGGGTGTGATTATTTCAACAACGAGCGTTAACATATTTGGTTTTTATTTTAAAATTATTGACTGCAGTACAGAGTTCTAGCTACACTTCTTATCTTGGTAGACAACGATTCTGTTATTTTATATATTTTTATGAGGTAAGAATTAAGTATGATGATATTGATGAAATAAATGATATGTTGACCTAGGAAGTGCAGCGAGAGATTGCAAACCTCTGTAAGTGCAACTGTGCAAGGAGCGTAATTATCCAGTTATTCTGTATCATTTACATTTTCTCCCTCGAATTCAAAGATGTGATTTGCAACTTATGCAAGGGCACTGTGTCATTTACGTTTAATTATAGAAATACAAGGATGAAATTAACGTAGTTACCAAATTGTTTTCGATCACAAATAGCAATTGGACTTTGTTCAAATACAGGTCAGTGGCAATGACAGTACACGAAGCATTAAAAGAAAATAACTTGGATTCAGACCAAAGATGCCATAGAGTGTACTCTATATAGTATCTGTGATTCAGACACAGTCTCGGATACGCGCTCAAGTCAAAGTCATATCGCTCGTTCGTAAAAATACTTCATATGATTTCGTGTAAAAACACAATCAGACAATAGAGACGAACGGACCAAAAACATGACCTCCCTCTCAGAGATAAAAATAGACCTATTCTTTCGCATAATTATGTAAAGAATTATTAATGACGGAGAATCAAAGGCCCAGTAAACCAATGCAATCATGTTTCTCTTTTGACGAAGTAAGAGGTAAAAATAAGCCCTTGTTTGTATCAATGCTTGTGAACACATACACACACACACACACACACACACCACACACACACTCACAACTTCCTTGCAAGACGACGAATGCTCATCATCAAAAACCTTAAGAAAGTCAGTGATTGTCTAGGCAAGCATTCAAGCTCACAAAACCATATGTTATGGCATTATCCTCTCCAGTGTGACGCCAGGAAAAGACTGTCCAAACAATCAGATGGGTTGCCTTTCGCCTACACGTATAAGACGTGGCCAAACACAACCTTCTTGATAATGCTATTATGACATACACAGACTCTCTCTCTCTCTCTCTCTCTCTCTCTCTCTCTCTCTCACTTCGACCCCCTACTGAAAGCACAATGTATGGATGCGAAGCTAAACCTTCATTAGAGCGCGGCGCCTTGAACTCTCTCTCTCTCTCTCTCTCTCTCTCTCTATAAATTGCCTGGACACTCCCTGTTCACCAAGCCCGACTAAATATCCCATTATAGTCTCAGCCCTGGCTGTGTCTGCCTACAGACGACGCTCTCTCTCTCTCTCTCTCTCTCTCTCTCTCTCTCTCTCTCTCTCTCTCTCTCTCTCTGTTCGATACTGATAGTGATTGAGTACTAGTAGTAATAGTGGCACTGGTATATGAATACAATGAAGATTGGTTAAGCATGTTTTCAGAATAAGTAGGAAGGTATTAGTTACTATTATTGTTGAACTGTGTACAGTTATCATTGCGCAAAAAAAAAATTACTAATACTAAAAAAAAAACTGAGAAAGGAAAACTGAAAATCCTTCCAAAAAATCAAGAATTAAACAGAATTATATTTCAAGCAAAATCAGTGATAAACAACCGTAGATTTTACTGGTGCGCTCCTCTCTCTCTCTCTCTCTCTCTCTCTCTCTCTCTCTCTCTCTCGTCTAGTTGTTTGTTAAATTTGTCAAGATTCGTTCTCTATTATCATTAGACCTTTTTCTTATTGTCATAATTATACATATATTTTAGGGACCTGTCCGGCCTCCCTCCCACGCTCTCTCTCTCTCTCTCTCTCTCTCTCTCTCTCTCTCTCTCTCTCTCTCTCTCTCTCTCACGAATTCGCCGCATTTCAAGAAAAATAATCCTTATGATAGTCGATCGACCTTCGCACGGATGTCAGTGTGTTTTTGCACGATATTTACAAAAAGCTGTGAGGAAGTGTACGATAATTTCCATTAACCTCTCTGAACGTCAATTTTTCCTTTTCATCCTTCTCGTCGACATCACAGTCCATCATCGCATCCCTTTTTTATGCTCCTTTACTTCTTCCTCGTCTTCCCTTTCGTTTTATTCTGCATCTCTTAGGGCGAATTGCAGATGCCATCAGTTCCTCTTGTGACGTCTTCGAAGATGTTTGTTCCGGATCTGACAAGAAAATAATTTTTTTCTCTCATTCTCTCTCTCTCTCTTTTTGTATATATTCTTTTCTTTTCGTTCTGTTTTTTTCACCGCCGTCATACCCATTTTAGTGTGTGTGAGTGTGTCTTTTTTTTTTTTTTTTTTTTTTTTTGTCTCGTCTGCGTTCCACTGGGCCAAATAAATTTTCTCGCAGAATTTCTCTAGACGTTATTTTATTATTGCCTTTTTTTGGTTAGCACATGTCTATATATATATACATATATATTTATATATATATATATATATATATATATATATATATATATATATATCTTATATATATATATATATATATATATCTTTGCCCATTCTCAAGCTATAAAATTGACGAATAAAAGTTAAAACAGAATTAGTCTTAAAAAAATTACATGAAATAAACAAGTCTAAAGGCAAAAAAATGATATAAAAGAATAAAGTTTTGTTTTTGTACTTTATAATTTTATGCAAATTTTTCAATCCTTATGTAACTTGTACTTTCAAGTTTTATAGCTTTGAGAAAAAATGGGACAGGGATGGAACCGAAACGTCGGCCGAATAAAGTGTAATAAACAAAGGAGTTGTCATTCACTGCTGCTTTTCCATCAGTCTGTAGCAACCGCTTTCAACTTTAATTATATATATATATATATATATATATATATATATATATATATATATATTATATATATATATTTATATATAGATATATGTATGTATGAATTTTTATCTCATCACCGTGATTCATATGACATGCAAGTAAGTCCTTTAATATCCAACTTGCTGTACCTCGGAATTAATATAGTTTCATAGTATATGTGAACCGAAGGGGAATTTTATTTGATAATAATTTCTTCCTCTCGTGGATTCGAAATGGCGGTCAGAGGAGAAATTAGGACTTCAGTGACGAGTCGTTAGCTTCACTGAAGTCCTGCTTTCTCCTCTGTCTGCCGGTTCGAATCCACGAGAGGACGATATTATTATCAACTAAAAAAATTCCCTTCAGTGAACACATATGAAAATATATTAATTCTGAGGTAGAGCAAATTGGATATTGAATGACATTTGTAGCTTAATATATATATATATATATATTATATATATATATATATATATATATATATATATATATATATATATATATATATGAAGAAAGCCAGGTACTATGTCGTACCTCTAAGTAAATGGGGATACAATCCACAATGAAGTAAATTCCTCTTGTAGTTTAAAATATATGTTCTTGTATAGGATTAGAGCTTTCGACCATCAACTGTGGTCTTGTTCACTTAGTGAACAAGACCACAGTTGATGATCGAAAGCTCTAATCCTATACAAGAACTATATATTTTAAACTACAAGAGGAATTTACTTCATTGTGGATTGTATCCCCATCATATATAGATATATATATATGATAGTATATATATTATATATATAATATATATATTATATAATATAGATATAGATATAGATAGATATAGATATATATATATATACATATATATATATATATATATTATATATATATATCTATAAATATATATATATCTATATCTATATCATATCTATATCTATATCTATATTATATATATATATATATATATATCCTATATATATATATATATTTTAGATTTATATATTATTAATATTAGATATATGTGTATATATATATATATATATATATATAATATAATATATAGAAATATATATATATATATATGTGTGTGTGATATATATATATATATATTATATATATATGTGTGTGTGTGTGTGTGTGTGTATAATCGTCGATACGCTCTCTAGTGAAAATAAAAGCGAAAATCAAATGTTAGACGGGCAGCTCTCGAAATAAGGGGCAACATAAAAAAATGGGGCAGAAAAAATTGGCTCCCAGCCACCTGCAGAATGCCTGCGCATACACCCACCATCATGATCATTTTCCCTCAATTCTCTCTCGCCCACGCACGTGCCCAGAACCCTTTGCTACTGCTGAAAACAGACTCGTGTTTTGGCCTTACCATCCCGGAAATAACGGCACGTCTTGAAGATGGGCTTAAGGAAAAGGCGTCGTGATTTCATTTTTATTCAGGGAAATTGGTTGACTCTACCTGGATCAAAACAGTCTAAGTGCTGGCACGGGCTCTTGCTCTTCAACAGCCCGTATTATTTTGGTTGCCCTCATTGATATTTTGATCGTTGAAATATTTTTTCTTATATTTATCATCATACAGGGTTGTGCCGCCTGCACACCTCTCGTGGTGCACTGCAGGCAATAGCTGAAGGTTGTTTGCAGCTTCCCTTCGGCTCCTAACTGCACCAACTTTTTTTGCTGTCCAACCTCTCCAACTCCCTATTTTTACCGTCTTAATTAAGCGACGAATGGCTTCAAATACCCCAGTGCATTACTTAGTAGCCTCATTTTCATAAATCGGCATGAAATGTATATTATTATCATCATAAGCTCTACACTATTATTTTGCGTGGTTTTATGAATGGCTGCCTAGAGAAAATTAGTTTGACGTTCCCTTAAGTATTTGCAAATCTCTCTCAACTTATTACGTCGAAATCAGAACCCAACCTTGAACCAAATCATCTCATGTCACCTTGAAAAAATCATCATGAACCCTATATAACTTCCCGCTAATCTAGTTGGTATTCGAATTATTATTTGTTGCTGTTGTTAATATCGTTTTGGTCACATTTATTATTAATTGTTATTATTATCATTATTGCTAGTGGTATAAAACATTGTATCTGACTGTGCATTTTCGTTATTATTTTTACCTAGTAATTGTACTTAATATTTTATTCATTGTTTCTACTGCCATCGGTCATTTTACAAGCAAGTTTACTATTATTTTTTATGTTGTTGCTGTTGTTGTTCTAGCCTTTGTCTGTGATGGCATTGTTGCAAACAAAGATCTACTTACCACTGATGTCCTGTACAGTCGTCTGTGAGACAACGACGTCATGCCATATTTTTTCTGATTCAAGTGATTCTGACTTGGTTATTTCATGTACATCGCATTTTTTGACAGAGCTAAGTATTTCTGAGAATTGAATTAAAAACGAAACCGGTTTCAGTCCTTGCATCATGTTCTGACAACGACCCACCACAATCGTGTAACGACCATCTCCGCTCTCACCCACGGGATCGAATTCATTATATTTACTGGGGATACGAGGCTGGTGTTGCATTACCAGGAAGAGTAAAAATATACTGGCAGCGGTGGGATTCGAACCCACGCCTCCTGAGAGACTGGAGCCTAAATCCAGCGCCTTAGACCACTCGGCCACGCTACCATGAAAGAAGCAAAAGAAATGTTCAGCCTTATTTTTATAGACATTCCATCATGTGTCTATCATCATAAGTATGGCTATGTCATATGGCAGTAAGTCAACTGTGGCTGGTCGCAGCCAGATTGAACTAGTAACATCAACACAGCATGGAACTAGTAACATCAACACAAAAGTGACTTGCTGAGAACCGGAACGTTATTAGCCTTTGGAGTTGCTCTTTTTGTTTTTCGTACACTCACACTTGCACAGAAATATATATATATATAGGTATGTATGTGTATGTATATCGAACGCAAACTCCAAGTATTACTTTTTTATATGTACTGGGAAACGATGAAACAAAGATAACGTTATGCCAGAAAAAAAGGCAATAACAGTGTCAGTAGTAACAATGAAGTTGATGGAAACGCATTGACATGACAGTTCAAAGAACTAAGAAGATTTATCTCAAAATCCTCAGATTAATCGTTTAGTGGTGGCATGGCTGGACCACCTTGCAAAAAAAAAAAAAAAAAAAAAAAAAATAAAAAAAAAAAAAAAAAAAAAATTAAAATAGGTCCTTCAGATGAGTTGGTAAGGGTGCTAGTATGAATAACGGATTTGAATGCTCGTTAAACCAAATCTGCTCTTTAACTAACTCGCCTGTTACACCTTGAGAAAAATAATCATAATTTAAAACAATAACTTCCTGTGTGGCACAATTTATAAAAACCAATATTTCTTGAATAACTTTCTTTCTCTGACGTGTTTGGTTTAGATAAAGGTGGCTTATGCCACCACTGACCCTTGCTCCAGCGTGGCCTGAAAGTGCAATGAAGTGTGAAAGGGAGGAGTGGTGTGAACCTCAGGGTTTTTTTTTAAAGTATATCTTAGTTTTATCTGACCACTGAGCTGATGAACAGCTCTCCTAGGACTGGCCCGAAGGATTAGATATCTTTACGTGGCTAGGAACCAATTGGTCACCTAGCAACGGGACCTACAGTTTATTGTGGAATCCGAACCACGTTATATCGAGAAGTTAATTTCTATCACCAGAAATAAATTCCTCTGATTCCGCGTTGGCAGAGCCGAGAATCGAACTTCGGACCACCGGATTGGAGGAACTATGTGTGAACCTCAGGACTCATCCCTACCAACAGAGACAATCTGGCTGCTCTGGGGATTTGCTGTTCTATTTCCCTGGCGTCCTTGATTGAAGACACGTGTTGGGGAAATTGTCTCTCTTTCTTCTATACATACATTTCTATTTGAGTAAGAGAGAGAGAAAGAGAAAGAGAATGTTTAGTGTCTTGCCGTATGTCTGTTTGCAGATGTGTTGGCCAACCTCAGTTCACCCTTTCCCATTTAAATGGAGGCTCGTGTCATGTGTTTCAGCATATGAGGCCAAGAAGAGTTTTTGTGCCTGCATCCATCCGGGTAATGCCTCTTAATTCGCCAAGGAATGCCATTCTGCTGTTGGAGACACCCGTGTAAGCGATAATGTTCGCATTTTACTGACGTCTGCTTGTCTTAACGATCTCCTTCCCCTAACCCCAAGCCCCCTTTCCTCAACCCCCCCCCCCCCCCAACACTTCACCAAGCCATCTTTCAGCGCTCGGGTTGAAGGCTGTTGAGTTGTAATTGGCCCTGAACAACTCGTCATAAACCCTTGAGAAAATACTTGTAATGAGGTATTCAGGGGTGCCGTTGCATATCTCTGATACCTGGCTTTGTTTTGTTTTGTATGTTGTTATTAGTCACTATACTGTACCGTTCATATGTTCATTTTATTCTTCTCGTTCATGTTTCTTCCCGAGCGTTGTTGACCTTGAATAACTTGTACCTGAAAATTTAAAGCTTAATTGAATCTTGTTGTTAAATGGAAGCTCCATTAAGGAGTCCCCCCCCCCCTCCCACACGCGAGGAAAACAATTAAAAAGAAATTCGACAAACCTCTATACTCTAGTCCAGCACCAAAAAAAAAAAAAAACTTGAAACACATTTTTTCCAATTTTTGGGTCAATACACATCGGGTCAAGTTCTGCTGCGCATGGGTCATTAGTTCTCCAACCGTCTAGACGGCTAGTCCCGACGTTAGTGTCGTGACCTGCCAACCCGAATTCGGCTCTGACTAAGGAAGGCCTCTTCATTCTGCAGTGTCAGACAGGGACCAGTTGTGAGAAAAGTGGTGCGGGGCTTGGAGGCGGCATGTTAAAAGTACCACTTATTACTCTCAGACTATCGTTGTTACTCGCAGAAAAGAACATATTGATAAACATTTTTTTTTTTTTTTTTTTTTTTTTTTTTTTTTTTTTTTTTTTTTTTTTTGTCTATCACAGTCCTGCAATTCGACTGGGTGGTATTTATAGTGTGGGGTTCCGGGGTGCATCCTGCCTCCTTTGGAGTCCATCACTTTTCTTACCATGTGCGCCGTTTCTAGGATCACACTCTTCTGCATGAGTCCTGGAGCTACTTCAGCCTCTAGTTTTTCCAGATTCCTTTTCATTATTATTATTATTAAATGCAAAAGGCTGGACGGAATATTTGTAAAAATCCGCGTGAATTTTTGCCTTAGAGTAGATATCAGTGAAATCTTTATTGACTTAAGTTTATAGTGAAAGTACTCTAGAAATCTTTCTTATTGTTTATTATCGTCGTTGACTGTTGTTTTGCTTCATTTGATGTGAATAGTGTATTAATAGCATTACTCATTGACGCTACTACATTTTCCCCTGTTTTATGTGTTATCATATTCATCTCGATACTTTCCCATCGATGTTACTGTTTTATTTATTGAAGTGTGATTCTTTCATAAATAGCCAGTGATTATGTTACGTTTTTTCAGCCGGTCTCTTGCATTACATTGAATACAATTTTTTTTTTTCTTGAGCTGACAGTAAATATCCCCAGCCAATATTACTGATGCTCCTCTCTTGCTTTTGATTGGTGAATGTATTGTAGTAGGAGAATGGGAGCATCTTCAGTTTCCGCCAGTCAAGATCAACTATAATGATATCGGCTACGGATATTTACCGCCAGCTCAGTCAGGTATTGGTGTATTTCCATTTGCCTTGATGTGTTTATATATATATATATATATATATATATATATTTATATATATATATATATATATATGTGTATATGTATATATATAGTATATATAATATATATATATATATTATATACACACATATATATATATATATATATCAATTCAAGCTACAAATGTCCTTTAATATCTAAATTCACTTTACCTCCCAAATGATATATTTTCATATATGTCACCGAAGGGGAATTTTTTAATTGATAATAATTTCGTCCCCCCATGGGATGTATATGCATATATATATTAGACTAATATATATGCATATACATACATATATATATGTATGTATATGCATATATATATTAGTCCGGCATAATTACCGTAAGTTCCGTGAAAGGTACAGTTTCAGTTATACTTTTATGAAAATACTTTCTTAAATTATAACTTTTAGTTTGGTAGTTTGGTAAGTCCTTTTTGATGGTAGTTCTTTTTTGTTGCTATTTCTATTCTATAAGTAATATTGTTTAATGTTGATACCAATTTTACATTTTATGGGTATTCGCAACAATGCTAGTAATATTTATTCTAGTTACCAAGGGAAATTATAATAATTGTTCGGTGTTACTTAATGCCATTGTTCTTGTTCTTGTTGTCTGTGCTTCACTTCGTTTTGCCTTCCCATGCAAACGGGACATATACGAGGTTCCTGCTAAGCGAAGGACGATGGCTTTCCACAGTAAAGATGCCATGCTGTTGACAGTAACCGCGATATACACAGAAGCCGAAGGCGAAAGCAAGGGTACTCTTTTGCGAGGGGGGGGAAGGGGGAGGGGGAAATGAAGGGCGACCGTTGCCTTGAAAGACAGTGAGACGCGGGGGTTGGGGGGGATTGTGGCGGGGGTGGGGGGGAAAGAGACCGAAGAGAGGCTGCCGAAAAGAGGGAGACCGTCTGGTTGCAGTTCACTGGGTAAAAGGGACCTTTTTTCGTGATTATGGCAGTGTCCCATAAAAACGTTTTCTTTAAGTGACAAATTTGGTGCCTCCAGGCGAATTTGTTCTTATATAAAAAAAATTCTGATCTAGAATTGATTCTGTGCATTTTATGTAATGATGAGAATTGAAAGGAAACCCACAAAATCATTGTATAACGTGTTTACTTATAAGTATTTACATTTTATTTTACTCCACACTCAAGTACTTTCAGGACCTATCTGTAGCCCATTTTAATGATGAGAATGTTAGTCAAAACGAGGGTTTGATGACGCCATCATTTTGTTAATATTCTATAACTAGATTATAACAAAATACTGTGGTATTTGAGTGATTATCAATGGATTCTTTGAAATTGTATGAAACTGAATTTTGAACAATCGATCTGGTGCCTTATTGCTGCTCAGAATTATCTTATTGCTAGAGTACCATGTAAAATAGGAATGAGATGGCCGTTCCTAAACTAGGAATGTTAAATACCATCTCGAAGCCGTTATGCTGGTCTCGGGCTGGAAGACGGCAAACCTAACCTTTAAGTTCCCGATTGTAGTTACACTTAGAAAACACAAATGTATGGATTTCCATTAATACTATTCATGCATTTCCTGCAACCGGTGACATATTCAAAGGTCATTTGAAGCATTCGAGTCTACAAGCTTCTCAAAGGACTGACAATCGTTCTCAGATAATCTGTGGAAGTTGCGAACTCAAGTGTCAGCCGTTTTGGCCTTTACCTTGTAACATTTCACTTCCAGACTTAAATTTTCTTATTTTCTTCGTGTTCTGAGAAGCATTTAATAATTTGATAGGGCAGATGTGCCATCACGTGAAGGTAAGAACTCGATTGAAATATTTGGGTTATTTTTGCCCATCTTGAGCTCTTGAACCCCAGCAAGTCTTTAGTGGAAAAATAGTAGAGTATGTGTGCTCACTTATTAGACTCACACACATACACATATTTTATAAATATACTAGCAGTTGTACCCATCCTTCAGACGTGTTATCAAACACACATTCACTTCTCAATGACCTGGACATACTTCTTTCCCCAGTCAGTGCTACTGCATCACTGACCATACCAGTCAAGCACCGCCGGCCGACGCAGGTGCATACATGTTGCGACAGGTCATTCAGGAAAGATTTTCATCGCGGGGCTCCTCTTAAACGGCCCTTGATAAAACTTAACCTATAGTTAAATTCTGATAGTGATGTTAAGTGTGCATGTAGTCATTTGTCTTAACCTGTGGTACCAAATTTGAATGCAGAAGGTTCAGCTTTGACCCTTTGGGTCCTATTCCCAGGGGCGTTGCGCCCTCCCTGCTTACAAAGCTGTGGTAGGCTACGACCCCCTTCTCCCCTGGTTAGTATGTCAAAAGGGCATAGGCCTTCCGCCCCCTAATATTGTGTGAAACCCTTTGGCCCCCGTTCCCAAGAGGGGTTCCTCTCCTACTGAGGATGCCTTATGGCCCCCATATTGTGGGGAGCCTGTTTGTACCTATAGAAACATTTCTACACAGCACAGATGTCAAATCCGAACGTTTTAAAAGATGAGGGGTATGAAAAAGAGGGGTTATGACCCCCTTAGAAACAGCACTGAAATTTTGGATTTTGACTAAAATCTTACTTTGTGGGGTGGGGTAGTCTATGGTAAATATTTGTTAGCCTTAGCAGTCAACTCAGAAAGTTGTGAAAAATGAGGAGTTATGAAAATGAGAGGTTATGACCCCCTTAGAAACGGCCCACGATTTTCAGATTTTGACTTAAATCTTCCTTTTGCGGGGAGGGGAGTCCATGGTGAAAATTTGGTAGCCGCAGCTTTCATAGTCAGGGCATGCTTAGCGAACAAAAATCGAGGCAGATAAACAAACCAGCAAATTGCTTTTCACCATGCACTATCGTAGTTACACTCAGAAACACAAATATATGGATTTCCATTTTATTTATCTATTTTTCAGGCATGGCTGTCATCTTTATCTGCTTTTCATTTATTCATTTCACTCTTGGATGTTCTGTTGTGTGTGGCAGCGTGGTAGGAAAGGTTAACGGCCTTTTTTATAGCTTGTTTCCCATAATAGTGAGAGTATTATATATATATATATATATATATATATATATATATATATTATATATATATATATATGTGTGTGTGTGTGTGTGTGTGTGTGTGTGTGTGTGTATGTGTGTGTGTGTGTGTGAACACGAGCTTGGAATATTCTTAAATCCACGGCAGAAAGGTGAGTGAATAACTGGGGACTTGGAACAAGTACTTGCGTAGTATATTCTACATTTTCAAGTTCACACTGAATATAACAGAAGTTGACAGACCTTTATATCCCAAAACAGAAAACTGTAACCCCGGCTCCCATTTCTGTTTCTGTATATAAAGGTCTGACAACTTCTATTATATTCAGCGTGAACTGGAAAATGTAGAATATACTACGAAAGTACTTGTTTCTCATTCACCTTTCTGCCGTGGATTGAAGGATGTTCCCAAGCTCGTGTTTCTTCGTGCTACATTGGATATATACCTACTATATATATATATATATAATATATCTATATATATATTATTAATATATATATGGTTATACATATATAATATATATTATATATATATATTATATATAATATAAATTATTATAGATATATATATATATGATATATATCTATATAATATATTTATATATATATATATATACGTATATATATATCTATATATATCTATCTATATATATATATATATATATTGTTATATATATCTTATATTATATATATATATATATATATAGATAGATAGATATATACAGATATATTATATATATATATAATAATAATAATAATATAATAATAATAATAATAATAATAATAATAATAATCAATAATAATAATATAATCAATAATAATAATAATCTCTCTATTATAGGAAACAAGCTAAGGAAAAGGCCGTTAACCTTCCCTACCACACAACAGAACATCCAAGAGTGAAATGAATAAATGATAAAAAGATAAAGATGATTGCCATGCCAGAAAAATAGATAAAGAAAATTGAAATCCATATTTGTGTTTTCCGAGTGTAACTACAATAGTGCACTCCACGTTTAGGTTTGCCGTCTTCCAGCCCGAGGCCGGCTCAGTAGCGTAGCAGAATGAATGTATATGTTTGTGTGTGATTGTGTACACCATTTATGTAATAGCATTCATGTTGAGTTTCCACGATTATGCTGAACATTCATGTTGAGTTTCCACTTATTATGCTGAACTCTTTTACAGTGATGAATATAACGAAGGGGAACTATATTATGCAACTGTGTATTTTCGTTTTTTATTTTTGTGGCATGGCTCTCATTTTTATCTCTTTCATTAATTTCACTCATTAATTTCACCCCTGGATGTTGTGTTGTGTGGCAGCGTTGCAGGGAAGGTTAACGGCCTCATCCTTAGCTCTCTTCCTATAATAGCGAGAGCATTATAAATATTAGTAATAAAAATAGCAAGCAAGTGACGCAGTCATAATATGCAGATTAGGATATGCAAATAGGATTCCAAGAAAATACTTGCAGGATACCTGGGCGGAGTAGGAAGTTTTGATGCAGGGCAACGGACTCCCCAAAGGACACAGCAGGCAAGGTCACTGGGAGGCATCAAGGACCTGCCAGAGAGGGAGAGAGAGAGAGAGAGAGAGAGAGAGAGGAATTACGTAGCGACAGTTTATTGAACTCGAGATTCCTTGGTACGGGACGACTGCGTAGGACTTGTGAAGACCTCAGGAATTCCGATGTGTCAGGACTCCTCAAGGCACGTAAGACTGAAATGAACGTTTAATTATTTTTATTAATATTATTCCCAGTAGTAGTAAAGGATCATTCAATAATTACTGAATGAACACTTGACACAACCTGTTGTAAGCCATATGAGTGAGTGGGAGTTCCTCATTCTGAGATTGTGTGCGCGCGCGCGTGTTCGTCCACGCTTAAGCTTCTCCAGGACAATATTATTATTGCAAATAGTTGTTGTAGTCGTATCATAACTCGACAAACATTGTTGCGGCATAGTGTTATTGCTATATTGTTATTCGTTTTATTCATCTCCAGTGTTTGGCCTTGAACATATTCGACAATATGGAAGGTAGCCATTGAGAAGTTGATGGATGATAGGACCTTTGTGGGGTGTACGTCACTGTAGTCCCCCATCCCTCCACCCACCCTCCAGTGGTGAAAGAATAAGTAGCAATGTAGGTTCAACAAAGACGGCTAAATAAATGCCTCCTGGGCATTTGGCTTCTTCCCTGTAATTTCTAGGTTCGCTCCAGCGCACTTGGGCCAAGAGATATCCATATGTATATTATTATTCTTAGCTCACCTAAATCTACAAAAATAACGGCAATATTTGAGAGAACTGAGACCGTAGGGGTATCAAGGTGCCCTAAGCTTTTAACGTATATGGGAGCCAGTTGTTTGAGAGGATGAGCCGGGGCTGGAAGAGGGTAATTTTAAACGTAAAGTTTATTAACTTCAGACCATAGTTGGTGAAAACGAAAAATAATGTGTGGTTAGACATTGCATTGTGTTGTAAAGGGATTATTATCTAAATACAAAATGGTTGTATAGTAAAATTCAGTCATAACTGGGATTGATTTTTTTCTTCAGCAAAGGTCTGTAAACTTTTTTTTCTTTATTTGCTGCAATAGTTCTAAAGAATGCTGCATTTATTAATCAATTATAACGTTTTACCCGTATAGCGACTTTATAAATAGCTTCCATTTATTGTTGTTATAATCTATATTAATTTACTCTCAAAGCAACATTCTTTGTTATCTTCCCGCCGGTCATCTGTCCTTGAAGGGATGTATTAAATTTTCATTCACTTCTCAAGTTCGTTCGTTACCTTGTACCATGTACGATATAACTGACATTCTTTTTATCATAAGAGGTTTCCGAGAATCGACAAAAGAATTTCTATCACGGATGTGCTGTTAATTCGTCAACGGCGACTCCTATCTCTCTCCTCTCTCTCTCTCTCTCTCTCTCTCTCTCAGTGTATGCTCAAGAGGCAAGGACGTCTCTCTCTCTCTCTCTCTCTCTCTCTCTCTCTCTCTCTCTCTCTCTCATGGATGCTCAAGGAGCAAGGCCGTCTCTCTCTCTTTCGTAATAGATGTTAAACCGTGTCAGAATTCACGCTGACACAAGATCTGTTTTATCTGACAAGATTCTTTTTTCTCTCCTTGTGTCTACGAGCAGCCTGTAAGAGAGAAAGAGCCAGCGTTGGCACAGTTCCAACTTAATCCAACAACAACAACAACAGTTGCTCTGTCAACAATAACAACGACACAGAACAATAACAGTCGTCCTTCCGGTCGGTAGATGAAGGTTAGTTTCCGACGCTGGAATTTCCGTCTGACATTCCTTCTTTGCTCCCTTGCTCCGCCCCACACCCCTGCCCCCGACGCTTTCCTCCCTTAATCACTCCCCTCCCCCCCTTCCCTGTTCAATCATTCCCCCGTTCTCCCTGCCCAAACATTCACCTTCCCCTCCCACTTGCCCTCAGTGATTCCCCTCTCGGAACTCTGTCCCCCCCCCCCCCCACCCCCCCCCCAACCCCCCCCACCCTTAAAATCCATTCCTCCGAATTCCCCCGCCCTCCTCCTTAATCATTCCTCTTTGCCCCCTACTTAATCTTCTCCCTATCTCCCTCTCCCCCTTAATCACCCCTCTTTCCCCCTTCCTATTCTTTCCTTTCTCCCCCTTCCGTTCTAAAGCATTCCCCCTCCTCTTTGATAAGTCCTCCTTCCCTTTTATTAATTATTCCCTACCCCCTCCCCTCCTTATCAGTCCCTCTCTCCCTTAATAACTCCCAGGTTCCTTAATCATGCGTCCTTCCCTCTGATTATTCATTCCATCTCTTGCCTCCCTCTCTATCATTTCCCTATCCGTAGCCATTCGCATTTACCTTCTTCCAGTTTCATCTTCTCTCCCTCTTCCTCCTCTTCTTAATTTAATAATTTTCTTCTTCCCGCCCCCACTTCATCATTTTCTCCCTTTATGCTTAGTCTTTTACACTTGCCTCCTTTTCATTCTGCTTTCCTCTCTTCATCATTAACTATCACCCCTTTCCACCCCCGCCCCCACACACAAAATACGCACTCATTGTAGTATGGATTTTTATAGTTCGGAAAATTTTCTAAATGTTGAAAAGCCATGCTTTAATATAACAAAATTTCCTGTTAATGTACACGTCTGTCGTTAACAGAAATGGTTTTATATACATCGATAAGAAATCGCCGACGTTCTTTAAATATTGTTAAAGAAATAAAATAAAGTTAAGCGTCTGTATTGTCTGAAGCAGTATAAAACAAAGATTTTTACGTTTGAAGTCTCCATTTATAAAGAAGCGTGATAAAAAAGATGACCAATTTTGAAAAACCTTCCTAAGTAGATACATACCAACAAAAGACCTGTGTTTGTAGAAGAATTAGATGTATAGGCCAATTAAAGACTTTTCAGATCGACAAAGGAGAAAAATCTCTTGATCACAAAAAAAACATTTTTTAGTTTTTGTTGACCTTAATTTGTTGCTTTTAATTTATATAAAAAATATGTTACTTTATATCTTTTGATCAAAGAAAAATTTTACCTGTGATTTCTTAATTGAAATTTATATTCATCTTTTATCTATGGTATATATATGGATCAGAACTAAACAAAAAATATATATGAATTTTTATCACATCACCGTGATTCATAGACATACATCGAGCTACAAATATCCTAATAGCCAATTCGCTCTACCTCGGAACTGATATATTTTCATATATGTTAACCGAAGAGAAATTTTTCAGTTGATAACAATTCCGTCTCCATGTGTGTGTGCTTATATTCAATTCTAATATAGTAAATTATTGATGCACCGTTGCTCTCATTAAATCACATGTTATTTGAGTATTTGCAAATATACAAAGTATAAATATGCAGCTACTAGATTTCTTACAAAGTGATTAGGAAATTTTCATCCAAATGGTGCAATACTTTTCGACTAGAAAACCCTGTTTATATTCAACCTGGAGAGAGAGAGAGAGAGAGAGAGAGAGAGAGAGAGAGAGAGAGAGAGAGAGAGAGAGAGAGAGAATAATATTCCTAAGTATAGTATACGAACATCGCTGAATTACTTATATGCTGCCGAAGCTGGAGTGTCAGAGAGAGAGAGAGAGGGGGGGGGAGAGAGATCCAGCATAATACCAAAACTCAAAAGCCAAAAAAGTAAAAACTCTTGGAAAACGTATGCCAGAGGAAACAGACAGCACAGTGATGTCTTATTGTAAAGGCGGACAAGAATGAGGGAATGTTTTGTGGGGGGAGGGAAAGAGAGAGGGGAGGGTATGGGTACCTGGGGTGGGTAATTCTGGCAATGGATGAGGGAATGATGCCAGCGGTTACATCATTGGATGGGGGTCAGAGGGGGTGGCCTCCCCGTTTAAATAAAGGTCGGTTGCATACTCCATACTACGCTGCAGAATGTTGGCTGCCTTCGATAAACCTCTCTCTCTCTCTCTCTCTCTCTCTCTCTCTTCTCTCTCTCTCTCTCTCTCCAACTCTCGAATTTTGACGGGCTTAACTTGCATCGTCCTTATATGGCAGATTAGCAGTGTTTATTTCTGATCAAGTCGAGCCAGTTGTCACTAGCGGATGATATTGCCTGTGAGGAAAAAGTAATCGTTTTTCCTTCCAAAAAGCCCTGAAATACTAGCTAACATAAACTTAATTTTTTTTCTCTCTCTCTCTGTTTACATTTCTTGTCACGTAGTCTTGTTAGAGCTTTAATAAGGTCACGGCATTGACTTATTGGGAACATTACCAAGATAGTAACCTTTCCGGGATCGATGCATGGTGAACATTTTCCGTCCATAATCTATTGACCTGAAGAATACCGAACAACTGTTACCATTTATCTCTCTCTCTCTCTATATATATATATATATATAGATATGTGTATGTGTGTGTGTATTATTAAAGTCACGCATACACTTAGAGAAACACCCAGGTACGGAAATGAACACACATACACAAACATATTTAGTCGTTGCGACGCCAGTTCGCTTGAGTTAATCAGTTAACACAAGACACACACATATATCACTCTCTCTGTATATCTATGTGTGTGTACAATATATATATATATATGTATATATATATATATATATTATATTATATATATATATATATATATATATATATATATATGTATATATATATATATATATATATATATACATATACATATACACATACATACATACATAAGCGCACCAAAGTTATAAGGATGCGCAAATAAATTTAATTGGAATTCAAGTTAGTCATGTCCTTCCAACTTACAATAAAACCATTAGACTTCCTGTACATATTTCCTCTTGCTGGACATTATACGAAAATACAGAAACGAACCAATGTGTCAGCAAGACTTTTTTTTTTTTCTCCGAAGTCCGTTTATGACTGCAATCACTAATTGTGACTAATGATCCATAATTGCATCGGAAGATTTTTCAACTATATTTATAGACAGCGAGTGACACTGACATTTTTGTATAATAGCTCTCTGGAGGCTTTTTGTCAACTTTTTTTTATGTCGGGCAGTCATTTTTATCCACCTCATATTTATAGGTATTGAATGACGCAGGTCTCTTCATATTATTAATATACATGGCAATTTTACCTCTCTCTCTCTCTCTCTCTCTCTCTCTCTCTCTTCTCTCTCTCTCTCTCTCTTCGTGAAAGAATGTCACGACGTTGATGATGATGATGATGATGATGATGATGGTAATGACGAAGGTGACTGTTTGATAATTTTGATAAAAGCATGTTTATTAGCAATGTTTATTTCTGATACCTCGAGATCTACGACCGCCGTCACTGAAGATGTTTACTTAACCGATGTCGATTTTTGTGCAGGGCGAGTTCGACCGAGAGAAGCAGGTCGAAGTGGGTCACCCATGCTTAAACAGCGCGCGAGCACTTCGCGTGGTTCCGTCGTCATCCCAACGGGTAAAATAAAGGGGATGATGAATTTGTTCACACCCCCCCCCCCATCCGTCTTACGGCGAAGAAGAACCGTAAATACTCCTATGGTGTTTGAGTTCGTTCCAACTCCGTCCACGGCCGCTCTCCCGACACGAAACACGTCACATGGCGAGGTCGCCTTTTTTTTTCTCTCTCTCTCTCTCTCTCTCTCTCTCTTTTTTCTTTACCGTACCCGTATCGGGTATAATCATAAATGGGGGAAAAGCCTGAGCCAGCTAGCAGGTAAATATCAGAGAGGATTTAGGTCAGTGGAGGCAGATTTCATATTGATATTAGTGTATGTAAATCTCTCTCTCTCTCTCTCTCTCTCTCTCTCTCTCTCTCTCTCTCTCTCTCTCTCTCAGTAAAGGAAGGTGACACATCAGAAGAGAACCAGCTGCAGCATCCAAAATGCTTCGAAAAGCACCCCAGCCAGCTCCTTGGCTCTATCTCTCTCTCTCTCTCTCTCTTCTTTGCTGGTAAGCATCTCTTTCGAATTAGTCATTCTCGAATCACTTGGCTATTTCGGATGCACATAGTTGTGATGAGACAGATTCTCGCTTCAATACCAAAGAGTGCGTTGGCGCTTTCTCTCTCGTCCTCCTGCTCTCTCTCCTCATCTCTCTCTCTCTTTTGTCTTTGTCAAGAAGTTTCATCAAAACAGAATTTTTCCGAGAGGTGATTCTCTCTCTCTCTCTCTCTCTCTCTCTCTCTCTCTTCATTTTCACTAAGGTGAATCATAGAGCAGTCCAGCATCCAAATGTCTAAATCTTTCTTTCCCCCACCCCCTCTCCCTCTTTATCTCGCTCTGTTGCACTCGGTGTACAATGATGTACCTGGTGGTCAGTCAACTTTGATGAGTCGTAGTAGTGGGCACTGAAAGAGTGAGTGGAAGAGAGGAGGACCTCGATGAGGTAATCCTCACCCTACCGAGTAAGAACCATTCAACATCAGGTTTTCTCGTATGACCGAAACATCAAACAAGGACGTTTTCTTCTTCCCTCAGTTTATAAACAGAGGGTGCGAGACACGGACAAGAAAGCGTTTTTAGTTTACAAATACCTTCGTGGAAGTAGACCCACTGTGTTTTGTTTACAAACAATCAGTGACCCTGCAGTCTCTCTCTCGTCTCCTCTCTCCTCTCTCTCTCTCTCTCTCTCTCAGTTTTATCTTTTATGTAATTTTTATGTTACGAACATAAGAATTCTTGGCAATCAAATGATTGTCATTCACATCGCGCTTGAAGATACTCCGAAGTGTTTTAATAATAATAATAATAATAATAATAATAATAATAATAATAATTAATAATAATAATAATAAGAATAATAATAATTGCTTTTTTAATTCCAGCAAATATAATATATCTAGTATAGTATATATATATATTATATATATATATATATATATATATATATATGTATAGCTGTACTGTATATATGTGAGGATTATATATATATATACATATATATACACATATATATATATAGATATATCATATATATATATATATATATATATATATATTATATATATATATATATATATATATATATATATATATATATATATAAAGTGGTGTCAGAACCCCGATCTATTCGTGTCACAAATTAATTCTGTGCGTGAACGGCGGGAAATACCCGAGCGTTGTTCGAACTCGGCAGTTTGAAGAAGGAATGTTGGCATATCTCAAATTAGTTGACTAACTATTCAGGGTAAAAATAGTGCTTGGCAAAAGCGCGGATAGGAATGCGTTACATCACGAAGGGGAAACCGGTATATACAAATGAAGGCGGGAGCAGGAGAAAAGGAGAAAACGTCTAATTAAAGAATATTAAATATAGTATGTGACATGACTGTGTCGTTGAAAAATGAATATCTATTTATGTATTCAGCTACGTTCACACACACACACACACACACACACAGACACACACACACACACACACACACACATATATATATATATATATATATATATATATATATATATATATACGTATATATGTATATATATATAAATTTTATTTATTATATGTATATATATATATATATATATATATAATATATATATTATATATATAATATATGTGTGCCCTTAGAACATCAGGCTAAACAAGAAACGGAAGACAATAAGTTATTGAATTTATCATGGCTTTAAAGCATATGCGTTTAGTAATGATAACAGTAACAATGAGAATAAATTCAAATGTATGGGAGGCTTCTGGTGGTTTCTATGATACTCCTAATATCTTTACACATACCACCACCTACAGGAGCTACTCATATCAGTAATATTTATTACTATGCACATCACCTGTCTTACTCCACTGATAGTATTAATGATAATACTACTAATACGACTACTATTCATTACATTATCGTCATAATAATCATCGGAATGATGTTGTTATTGCGATTATCTACAGTTCTGCAAAGTAAATAATAGTAATAAATGATAATAATAATAATTATAATACTGCTACTACTTCACTACTACGCTTTACCATCACCTGCCGGATATAGGCACCTGTCCCTGTAAACCCCACCTCACCCTTCCCCAACCCCCTCCCAATCCCCCATCCCCATCCCTATCCCCTATCCCAAGCAACCAAGAACGGTAAACACAGTCATCTACTAACGTACTCCAGAGTTCCTCCGTTCGCTCACTCACTCATTCACGGATGAGTCATCAGGTCCTCGTGAGTCACGGAACCTCTTTTTATACTCCGGGCGTTTAGATCCACGGCTGCTGTCTCCTGTTACCCACTATGTGGGGGTGGGGATAGGGTGGGGGCATACATGTGACGGCAGGGAAAGGGCGTTATGTTATGTTGGGGGTGACGTCATGGATTTTATAAAGCTCCTTGAAGGTGTGTGATCAGACCACGAGATGAATCCCGACTTGACTTAAAGCCGCAAACAAACTGATTGATCCAAAAAAAAGAGAAAGCATGAGAGAGAGAGAGAGAGAGAGAGAGAGAGCAAGCAATAGATTGGTTTCATCCCAAATAATTGAAAGAGAAAATACCTGTATGATAGTTTCATTCTGCTTAAGAGAGAGAGAGAGAGAGAGAGAGAGAGGCAGCAATAGATTGGTTTCATCCCAAATAATTGAAAGAGAAAATACCTTTATGATAGTTTCATTCTGCTTAAGAGAGAGAGAGAGAGAGAGAGAGAGAGAGAGAGAGAGAGAAGCAGGAATAAATTGGTTTCATCCCCAACAATTTAAAGAGAAAATACCTGTATGGTATTTTCATTTTGTTTGTGTGGTGTGAGAGAGAGAGAGAGAGAGAGAGAGAGAGAGCGTATGTGTGGCTATTAAAATTATTATATTAAAATATGTTCGAGTAGTTCTCTCTCTCTCTCTCTCTCTCTCTCTCTCTCTCTCTCTCTCTCTCTCTCTCTCTCATTGCGCCTTACCGTCGCCTAATCCTTGTCAGACGCAACCTGCCAAGTATTTGGTTGCTGATGTAAGTTTTTTGTTCTGTTACCAGTAATATATTATATAGTAATAATAAACGTGAAGCATAAGCAGTGATAGTATCTTGGCCTTTGTCATGTGCACATAATTGTATATATTTACTACTGAAGATATTATCAATATTTATTTGGTTTTCCTTGTATGTATGTATTTATGTAAGCTATGCGTTCGATTCTGTTCAAGTATGTATGCATGAATGTATGAAGGCAGATCGGTGTAATGCGTATATGTATGAAGAGAAAGCATATATGCTGTTATACCCAATATTTACGCCATAAAATTTTGATAAAAGTTTCCCTTTCATTTGGGGCACTAGTTATTATTATTAATACAGTAGTAGTAGTAGTAATTTGCTACAATGAGTAAAATTGTCATTATTAATATAATTTGTAACATAAGCACGTAGTTTCCACGTTACTCTGAATCAGATCCGTTCTTCATGAATGCGTTAGGCTGGGGGTTAGGGGGGGGGAGCGGTGTGGTGGTGGGGGTGGAATGATGTAAATAGGATGGGGTGTGAGGGGGGTGGATGATGCAGTCTAGAGATTGTTGCGAATGAGCTTGTCCCGAATACGTCACTTTGAAAAGAAGCCACGAAATAAACGAAGCACCACTGGACGAATATGCCAGATTTAAACAGTCATCCACATGCTCTGCTACACGTTGCTCAGTTTTCTGTGTAATTCTATTTTCCAGTTATCCTTATTGTCTTTATTCTCAAGTTATTCGTATGAGTGGGCTATTGTTATTTGCACTTGGCTTTAGTCACTTCATTTCTAAGTAATAATTATTTTCCTGATTCTTCAATTACATTATTTCTCTTTATTTTTTAACTCTTCGCTTTCTCCTGTTATTTGTATTTTCAGTTTTCATATTCTGTATTTCGCCATCTTTGCCAGTTGGCCATCTAAAATTATTGTGACCGTTTATCCTAGTTACCCATTATCCGTATTCTCCCATTATCCCTATTTTCACGTTATCCCGTTTTCTGTGTTCCCCAGACATCCGCATTCTCTCTATTTCCTAGTTACTATTCATCGTAATGGCCTACTTTTCACAGTTTCCACTTATCTGTAGTCTTAGGTTATCTGCATTCTTCGTTTTCTATAGCTACCTGTTCTACATCCAAGAAGCTGTGGCGCAGTGATTGATTGATAAATTGGTTTAACCCAGAAAACGGAAGAAAAAAACGTAAGAGAAGGAAGTCGAATTAGATAGTATTTAATCGGTTCTTTCAAAATAACAAAAGGTGTCATTATTCTTCCAATTAGAAAAGCAGTTAGTACGTCGAAGTGTAATTCTACCGCCCCCCACCCCCCCCCCCCCACCCCCCCCCCCCCCCCCCCGCCTCCACCCTCAAGTGTTACACGCACCCTACCCCAACCCCACCACCGAGGTCTTGTGTGTCTCTATACCCAACCCCAGAGGTTTTCGATATTCCCCATCCCGTGGCCTGAATCATCTCGTGGGGGAGAGAGAATTCCCGGGGAATTTCCCACCTGTGGGAGGGGAGTGAGGGTGAAGGGGTGAGTGGAGGGGTAGAAATATTACCATGAAGGACTTTTCCGGTCCATTGTCGCAGAAGAGTTGAGGCATGTATACAAATACAGACATACACACACACTAACAATCACACTCACTTCTATGGCTTGTAACAGGATGTAACTGGTTGTTCTCGTTTCTAGAAAATACTGAATGGTTACACTACTACTACTACTACCACCACCACTACCACTACTGCGCTGTTAATCAATGGACAATGTCGAGGCTTCTGATTTGATCTCATTCCTTAAAAAACTGAAAGCTTCAGAATAATAATAATAATAATAATAATAATAATAATAATAATAATAATAATAATAATAATAATAATATAGTAAACTACATGATATGCAATGTATATATATAATATATATATTATAAAATATGGATATTATATATATAGTTTACACTATTAATCGTGGTATTTTATTGCACAGATTGTTTATCAGGAGCTTGTGAATTTCTTTGCAAATAATAATAATGATGGTGGAGGTTCTAACTAGATCATATTCCTCAATAAGAACGGAAAGTTCTTTATGTATAATAATAATAATAATAATAATAATAATAATAATAATAATAATAATAATAATAATAATAATAACATAAGAAGTGATATCCGGGTTCATCACCCGCAAAGACATTCCATTGCACGTAGGTGGAATTTCCCGGTAAGACTTTTGTTTGTAAATATGTTGGACGAAATGTCCTTAGCAAGTAAAAAAAAAAAAAAAAAATCAGTCACTTACGAAAGACGTGATGGACTTGGTAACCATGCAGCCAACCTCCAGCGGATCGGAGGTATGAGGTATGACGGAAATGCTTATTGTAAACGGCCTTAAAAAAACTTGTCCCTGAACTCTCTCTCTCTCTCTCTCTCTCTCTCTCTCTCTCTCTCTCTCTCTCTCGTGACTGGCAAGATACGAGTTTGTATTTTTACGGGATTCACCCATTTGTCTCAGGTTTTGCCTCTCTCTCTCTCTCTCTCTCTCTCTCTCTCTCTCTCGTATATATATATTATCATATGCATATGCGTGAGCTTACGTACAGCCACAGTATTTTTAGAATATATCTAATCCATTTTGTAGTTTTTGAATGGAATGTTCACCATACAAGCTTATAGATATTTTTAGTAATTGGTTGTTAATCTGTACACAAACACATATTTTATATCTATAATATTGTATTGTAAATATGCTTGATTGTGTCTATATTACCTTATAAATATGCGTTTGTGAATATATAATGTTAGGTATGTATGTGTATACATGTGTATATATATATGGGTGTGTGTGTGTGTGTATGTATGTACAGATACAGAAGCCTTTCAAAAAAAGATATACTGCTAGATAACATACGGGCGAGCATTCACACACAAGCGAAAACTATATATATATTTATATATAGGTGTGTGTGCGAGTTTGTTTGTATATGTGCGCGTGCGTGCGTGGGTGCTCACATGGATATGAATTGCTGACATATCCTGAAAGGAAGAAAAATATCACAGAACATCGCCACCGTGAATCAGAATCATGAGACCGTACCCGCCGAACCGTGATTCATACAGGAGAAATCAGGCCCACCTAAGCCATCACGTAATATGCGAAGCTTCGAGATGCTTCTCTCGAGCTGCACTCGACGCTTCTTCGAAGAGGTACGCACTCGGAGTTCATTCGCTGGTGTTTCGTAACTTACTCTCCGTTGGTATTTCTTTATTACGAAGATTGCATTCACCCAGGTATTCATTTCGCCTTTTGTTGTACATTCCTCAGTCGCAGGAAAAGGTGGGTGCATGCAATAATAATAATAATAATTAATAATAATATGTTTTATTTCAGCTCGGGGCCATATACATTGAGTATACAAGATACAGACAGTAACATACACAATCTAGATACATGAGATATGATAAAATAGAAAAAGAAAATGAATAATCGGCACTTATCCATAATATGAGCTGAGGGTAGCAATAAAAGCTAGTAATCATCATACTGGTAATAACAGTAATAATATTGGTGAGAAAAAAAAAATGCATTGCGAGTAATAACAGTTGGTGCACATATTATATAACTCAAATTTCAACTAGAGACCTTAGGTGGTTACAGTAGTCAGGTCCAGAGGGCTTAATACATAAATTAAATGTAAATAAAACTTTAACTTGATAGAATCACAGTAATAATGAAAAATTAAATATCAGCTATAAATGTAATAATGACCAAAAAACAATGCAGATGACATCTTGCCAATACAGAGATTAAGTCCTTTAGGGGACAAAGGCCTCATTTTCCCATCTTTCCACAATTTAGATCTTCTTCTTGCTTCACTCTTAGGATGCTTTGTATGAGCGAGTTGCTGCGTTTGTTCAACTCGGGTTACCAGACCTGGACATTGTCGCCTAACAATGATTTTTAAATTGTCCAGGTGGTTTTCAATGAACATCTGTGTGGCGGAGTGGTAGCGGGGAGTGTTTGTGAGGCGTCTCAGAATGTCATTGTGCACAACAGTGATGCGTCTCAAGGTCTCTTGGGTATAGTTCGTCAGAGGGAACCACCCATAGATACTGTAGCAGTACGAGCGGAATAGAAGCAGTTTCACGTCTCGTGACAGGAAGGCAACCGTCCTTGCAATCATGTTGCCAGCTGCACATAGTTTTACGACCGCCTCTGTCAATGTCTGCCGTATCTTTTAGGTCGTCGGTGATAATGTGACCCAAATACGGAAATTCGTGACACAAAAATTCAGCCGATGGTTTCCGAGGAAAATTTGAGGTTCTGCAATATGCTTAAGCGATCTCGGGAGCAGCGACATACACTGGGTCTTGGTTTCGTTGTAGATAGATATCAAATTCCTCTGCATATTGGCGGCAGGTGTCGATGAGTCGTTGGAGACCTTGCACTGATGGGGAAATCAGAACCATATCGTCGGCGTAACAGAGGTTGTTTATAGTTGTTTTCATTTGACGGTGCATCCACGATGGGAGCGAGTTCAGTTTGACATTCAAGTCATCTGTGTACGTATTAAACAGGTAAGGAGAGAGAATGCCCCTTGCCGGAGCCCGTTTAGGGAGCCGAAGGTGTAAGATAACACGTTACTACCCATTTGACACAGAATTGCTGTGTGGAGAACCAGCAATGTAAAAATGCCAATTAGGTACAGGGGTGTGCCCCTCCCTTATGCAGCTTCAGGAAGAGCTTCAGTAGTTTACTCTGTCAAATGCTTTTCTCACATCTACAAAACAAAGGAAAATAGGAGAGGCTGATGATAGGTAGTAATTAAGCAATTCTTTCAGTAGTGTAGATGCAGGTGTCGGTTGAGTGGTTTGCTTTAACCCGAACTGGTGTCATGTGTGTAAAAAAGGGGAGAAGTTCTAACTAGAAGAACAGACTCAAGTATCTTCGATGCGATCGTTGTGATTGCAATCGGCCGGTAGTTGCCAGGGTCAGCTGCATCCTTTAGCTTGTTTTGATTAATGGTATCAAGTGAACTAAGAGTAGGGAGTCTGGAAGAAACCGGTGATTATGCACGCATTGAATAGGGCAGCTAGCAAAATGTAAATTATCGGATGGCAGAGTTTGAAGGCCTCTGCAGGAAAGACCATCACAGCCGGGCGATTTATTATTAGGTAGGCTGTTTATGGCATCGCTGATGTTACCTGGCGTAATACGGTCTGCAAAATGAAATTGAATGTTGTCAGTAAGGAGGTTATCTACATCCCTTCGGGAATCTTGATCATTTATGCAATTCAGGATATTGTTGAAGTGATCGCCCCACATACTTGCAATAGCTTCGTCTCCGACTGCTTCCCCTACTCTCTGTGATAGCTTTTTAGTTTTGGGATTTAAAGACTGGATATCTTTCCAAAGACGAGGATAATCACCAGATTCTAAGTTTCTAGACATTGCATCGGCTCTTAGTTGTTTTTCATTTAGCCTGCAGTGCTTAAGAGCAGTTTTGAACACTGCGCTCTCGCCTGTCTCATTAGCAATGCAGTGTGCCCTTCCCTGGGGCTACCATTTTGCTCCACAGTAAAAACATTTCTCGTGAGTATGTATACAGATCTTTAACCAAGTCATTCCATCCAGGTATATTACGAGAATTACCTTGACGAAATCTGTAGGCAGTCCTGCCCGAAGCAAGCCAAAGCGGAAGAGATTATGTTCGAATAGAATTCATTCAGATCCCTCTTGTGGTGGTCATTTCTACAATTTTGTGTTAGTACAAAGTAAGGCGTCTGCCGGTTGAACTATTGACCGCAACCTGGTTTCCGTGGTCGCCCTAAAGTCTCTGGTTTTTCTGTTGGTTTTTAAAATCCCAGTTTACCGCTGGTGGTCGATCAGTTAGGGGGTTCACGGTAGGGAGGGTTGGGGTACTGAATGACACCTGTAATGGGATGTGATCGTAGCCCGTGCAAGATCATAGCGAATATTGCAGGTCATAATAGAATCATGAAGTTGTGGAGATGTGATGCAGTGGTCCAGCCGGAAGTTGTAATAGCGTCCGCTCATTATGTACATATAATAGGAGGAGGAGGGAGGAGCATTACATCGCTAATTTGGAGAGCATGATTTTGACAGAAGCGAGTAAGTTCATTATAAAATTGTTTTGTGTGGGTGAGAATTAAGGTCCCCGATTATACAAATATGATCAGCAGGAGAATCATGAATAATACTGTGTAATTCCCCTAGGATCATGCAGTAATGATCAAAATTATTGTTATTTTCCCATGGCATAAACATTAATAATTAGGATAATCGAGTTCCCCTACTGTCACTTGAAGATCCCCAGCAATCTGTCACTCCTGTAGGTCATCACCTTTATCGTATTGTCTAACGATTTGTGCCACAGGAAAGAAAGGCCTCCTTTCGGGCGACCGGCTAGGATTTGATCTGTAACTTGCATCGATGAAGTCGAGAAGGTTCTGTAGTCTTCATGAATTGAATCGCATATGGCGAAGGTCATGTGGCCAGAGAGCGTTTCTGCAGTGCAATAATGCCTTTGAAGTTTTTGCAGAACATGTTTAGAAGAGGAATGTTCCGCTTGAGGCCAAAGATATTCCAAGAGCAAAAAGTAAGTCCCTTTAGCATCTGCAACATAACATCTCCAAGATGGCGGTCATCATGACGCAATGCGTAAGGAAAGGAACGTGTGATTGCTAAGAGCAATGACTGGCTGATGCCCGGCCGTACCTGGCAGATTGGCAGTAAAGGTGAATCAGCCCTTTTGAGTTCAGCCATCCCCCAAGGGTGAAGAAATGAAATCTGTTGTCCCTTTTGTCCTACGGGTCTTTTGCGTTCTACATAATTTTGTACTGCAAAATAATGCTTACGCTCTACTTACATTGTCCGATTGTAACTATATTATCTTGTAAAAATGCTTGTGTATGTATGTATGTATGCATGTATGTATATCAACAGAACGAAATGAATTCTAAAATATCACAGTTTCACACTGGCACACACACACACACACACATATATTTATATATATATATATATATATATATATATATATATATATATTTATATATAGTGTGCGTGTGCGTGTGCGCGTGCGTGCGTGATACATCATTTCCTTAAAAAGACATGTATGCATTTAAACTGTCAATTACACCAGCATAATGACAGACTCTGTAAGTATATGAGACACTGCAATAATGACATCTGTCGATGTGAAATGGGAAGACGTACTATATGTAACTCATGAGTTCTTATAAGAACGGGAAAAGGAAATTACAGATTTCAAGACAATAGATTCTTTACTTCTGCTGTTGTCATTTCAGTTCCCCGTGTTACTAAGTAGTTGTTGTTTTAGTAGCAGTCAATCTTAACACCGAAAACCATAACAGAACCGCACCAGCTGCCGTTATGATAATGATGATTATCATTAGTATCATTTTGAGAAAAATAAAACAGATTTATAAGAAGAGGCATATCAGTATTATCATTGTTACAAACAAAGAGAACGTTCATTGGACCGTGTAGTAGCGTTATTTTGTGCTCTTACTATCGTTCGGGTATTAACAGTAAAAACTACATTAATGAAAGCCATTTACTTTTATTAATTGCATGCCAACAACATTAAACTAAAACAATATGAACTATAACAACTGCCATACGTATGATAATATCGGTACCAGTACACCAGGTCAGACGCAATAAAGGTTTATAATAGCAACCATAGAATGGAAAAAATAGAAAAAATATATAATAAATAAACGGAATTAGCAAATGAGGACAAAGACCCATCAGCGGCCCATAATATAATAAGAATAATAATAATTAGATATTACTCATAGTAGTAGGAGTCTTGAAATAAAGAAGCAAATCCACAGTTATTTATGGCTACGTATATATTTACGAATAAATCATAGCAGAGGTTTAAAAGGGGAACCGAACATATTCCCGAAAGCTCTCTGTAGAGATTTATTTGTAAATAAATACACGTACCCATAAATAACTGGATTTATCTCCAATCTATATAATAATGATGATAATGATAATGATAAAATAATAATAATATCAGCCAAACAGACCGGGACACGTGCGTCGATTAAAGACAACAACAACAGTACAAACAGCGATAATGAAACAAGCACAACAACGTCACCAGCTAAACGGGTCAAGACACGTCAGCAGCGGCTAAGGACCCCAACGCAATTGTTGCGACGCAAAAGAATCCTCCTGTGGCAACGAGAGCGTAGGATTCCACAAGATGGTGCAACTGACTAAGGTGTACGAGCCATCATTTCACGAAGTAAGATAACCTCGCCATACCGGGGCGAACGTAAGCTTCCCTGGTGATGGCCAGCGATGCGAGTTGCTACGCTGGTTGGTTGGTTGGTTAGTTAGTCTCCTGTGGTATCTGTGGGGTTTCCTGTGGGTTTCCTGTGCGTGATCTTGCAAGCTTTTTTTTTTTTTTTTTTTTTTTTTTTTTTTTTTTTTTTTTTTTTTTTTTTTTTTTTTTTTTTTTTTTCTTTTTTCTCAAGGGTGTTGGGACTTGGTATGTTTTGGGGGCAATATGAGGTGGTGCCTCTTATTCTGTTCAAAGGTAACAAGTGATGCATAGACACATCTCCATATATATATATATATATATATATATATATATATATATATATATATATATATATATATATATATATATATGTATATGTATAATATATATGTGTGTGTGTGTGTGTATTTATGCATATATATGTGTGTGTAAGAAATTAATAAAATTATTTATTTTTTATCTCCTTTCTCTCAAGTTTACGAGTGTCTCTTTTTAGCAGTAAACCAGCATCGTTGATATTAAGATTCTTTTTGTGCGGACTGTAGATTGACTGAGGGATTACTTCATCCCTTGAATTATTGTGTTTCGTACCATCCTCTTATGTCATTGACAAAGTTGTTAGTGCTAAATATATTAAAGTTTTCGAGGGGAACATCTTGATAGATGCAGTTGTCATGTCTTTAGCGAGTAGTCGTGCATCTGCCAGCTTCACGAGATGTAAAGAGAGCTTATTTTTCAGTTTGTTGTTGTTGTCTGATCGGCTGATGTTGATAGGCTGGCTTTATGCTAGCAGAGGCCCTTGGCCAAATGTGTTAAGATGCCTGGTGTCGCCCTCTGGACTCTGGTCATCTTCATTCCTTTGTCTTCTCCATTGCTACAATCTGTGGAAATTTGCAAACTTCGCGCTGAATGTCCCGTTATTGCCTTTTTTCCCGCTATTACCAGTCTTTGGAATTTTCTTCCCTCTTTCGTGGAAGATTAAGTATTGTTTGCAAATGCCAAAGGAAACATTTTATAGGATTCACTGACCGAATTGAAGGTATATAGGGAGGCTTGCTCGTCTGGGCCTTTTGATCTTGTTAAGAAAACGCCCTCAGCGATGAGGATGGTGGTATCAGCAGCGACGAAAATGATCATAGCCTTCGATCATGTGACCTTACGTCGTGAGTGTATTACCTTTTTGCTAAAGCAAAATGGTATTGATATGGATAAGATGTCAGTTATCAAGTATACTACATTCTTCAATCACTTGCTGAGTAGAATTATAGATGGAATGACAACATAATTCCTGAAACTTAAGTTAGGCATTTTTTTTTTTACAGAGCCGCATTATTTCAAAGAAAATAGAATAACAGCATTGTTATCTGTTTAACCATACACTCTCTCTCTCTCTCTCTCTCTCTCTCTCTCTCTCTCTCTCTCTCACACACACACACACACACACACACACACACACAAATATTCACGCGCAGCTCTTAAACGAATATTTTGTGAATCGGGACTGTTCATGTTTACTCATGTTTATACTCAACACGGCCTTCCGAGCAACTTCCTCCAACACCACAATGATTGAAAGGAAGTTGCCAAACTCTAAGGGAATTCACTACTATTTTAATTAACAGTTGAGCATAGATTAGAAAAGCTGTCACTGCCAACTGGTTAGAAGCGTTCTGTTTATTCATTCAGAAATATTTCTTGAAGAGGTTTGTCGCCACTTGGTACAGGTAAGAATTTAGAAAATTGCGCAACATTGGCAGATATTACAAACGTTGCGATATTTCGTCGCTCACATCTCTAACACAACAAGCTGTCAAGGCTGACAGGAGTGACGTCGCAGATTTTATGCAGCACATGCGCCGCCCACTTGAGAAGATGCTAGATTTGCCAGAGGGATCTCGAATAGTTTTGTTGTCGACATTTCCATTTCAGTAAAATAGCTGTATTCGTTGGCATTATCTTACTATGCGTAATTTTAGATTTATACTAAGATTGATTAAAAAAGCCGTTGACACCGTATAACAAGGTAGAATGCACAAATGTAGACTAGCAGAGCGTCAAGTGGCATTGGATGTCATGGGACCTTCTCTCACGGCGCGTTCCACGGTGACGTCATCGAGCCTCACAACTTCCTCCCAGTCTGCGACGTAAACATTACGCCCACGTGATGAAGTAGTTCCCATATGTTTTCGTTTATTTATGTAATGAAATGGAAGATAGGTGGTGGTTAATATGATATAATTATTACTTACAAAATTTTTTGTATTCACTAGAACCCTTTGGAGTGTCTCCAGAAGTCAAATGGCAAAGAAAAAGACCTTGTTCTCATTTTCACAACGGTCAGACGGCGCATTGATATAAGTTGTAAGTTGACTCAAAACATTCAGTAGTAAGCTAGACACGCATAAGTAAGGACGTAGAGTTTTCGCGTCTTCATTCTGCGTCAGTAAAAAAAATTGAAAAAAATCCCCATATGGAGGAGTGTCAATTAACGGATAAGAGCAAGAAAGGTGGACATACGACACCTTAACGCTACTGAAGCTTAGTCGTCGCATGGAATTATTATATTAGTGTCGCACGTCCAGTTCGTGACCCCCGAAAAATCAACATTCTTACCCCCCTTTTTTTTTCTTTTTTTTTTGGTATGAAAAATGTTCATGCAGAGAATGTTCAATGTACTCATCCAAAATTCAAATCTGCCCCTTCCAGTGGAAAGATCAAAACAAAAATCAGTGCCTAATGGTGAGTTCTTTGAAGAACTTATTACTTTTTTTTTTTTTATTAAGTCTTGTGCCAAAAATATATGTATTGTGAATGGTTTGAAGTAGCCTAATTGATAAAATGTATGTTTTGCACGTATTCTGAAATGTGAAAGTAGTGATTTTCATAACTGTGCCTTATATATTATAAGTTACGGTGGTTTTGAATGCTTAGGATAAATTGTGTTTGTTTTGTAATAAATTGTGTTGTTTTGTAAACTATACTCTCAACGAATTGGTCCTAAGGACCTTGTATTTTTGTTTATAATTGGACTCATGCATGCTATTGTAATGGAATATTGCATTTTAGTTCTATAGAAAACGCTGTTTTTTCTCTTGGTTGGCCGTAGTGTGACTCAGACCTGAGTTAGTGCATTATTTTATAAGCTTCTGTCAAGTGGTTAAATCTCTAATTCTAGTTTTCAAAGGTCATACTAGATTAAGCAATATTACGGCTTAATTCCCTCCAAGTCAGCCATGCAGTGCAACCCTTCCAGTCCCAAAAGATATAGTGTGAAATAAATTTTTGAATTCTTAACCCCGCCCCCTTCCCCCCGCGACCTTACACCATACAGATGTATTAATTAATTTGTTTTCTCTGTGAATTGCCAGAATCATTAAGCTTCTTTTGATTATGATGAAGGAGTATTGCCTTGCCTGCTGTGGGCTGAGGCAAGAGGTTGATCTAAGAGGTTTGTTTATCATTTTAGTAAGAATTTTACACAATCACCCACACTTGCGTTACTACCTAGCCTGACCACGCGAAAGTTTTCACTTTGACTCAACTTATTATTATTATTATTTTTTTAAATTTTTTGGGCCATGGGTGATTGATCACCACGTGATAGAGTATAATTGGCTGATAATCTCATTAAATCGGAAAAAATATAATTTCACTGCTGATAATTATTTTTCCTTCAAGCATTATATCATCACCATATGCCTCTGTCTGTAAGTTGCCACTAGGCGATCAACAGCTTGGGCCAACAACTTTCATGTTTACATTCACCAGTGTAACTTCAGTTGCCTAGGCCTAGTAGCCTGGCATTGTCCAAATAAGCACTGCTCCACAGCTTCTTCTTTTTTTTTTCTTTCTTTTCTTTTCCTTTCCGAATCCTAGAATGAAGCCTGTTTTACTCACCTTGCTTCAAGGTTTTTTTTCATTTTTTTTTTTTCAGTTAGTCTAGCCTAAACGGCATTGCAGGTGTAACTATTATATACTGAGAGTTATTTATTTAGGTTTTGTTCTACTCTGTCGGGCGGGACTTAACTATTTATTTTGCAGTTATGGTGGTAAGGAGGAGTTAAAGGTGGGCATCCTCATGCTTGATGACCCTTTCAAATTTGTTCGTAAATTATTGATGATCACATATAGTTATTTAGCAGTTTTCATAGATGCGATTGATTTGTGTGACCTAATTCACATGAAGCTGCTGTGTCCTCACTGGGTCTTTATAAACAAGTATTTTCACCATATAACAGAATGATTGCATTTGTTCAAGGGTATGTATGTAAACTAGACAGCAGTAAAAAATAATATATATATATATATATATATATATATATATATATATATATATATATATACATACATACATACATACATACACACACACACGCACACACACACACTTTTATTGCTGTCTAGTGTGTGTGTGTGCGCGCGCGCGAGACACGAATCCTTGGACAAATCCCAAATTCCTCTTCAATAAATCCTTTTATATCAAACAATTGTTATTTTCCACACAACCCCCCCCCCCCCCGCCTCCCACCCTTAGTTGAAATAGGGAGGGAAAAAAAGGGGGGGGGGGAGTTTCCTTACGAATGTAGACCAGTCCATTATTACGTCTCAGCACCGGGGATTGAGAAGGTTGGTAAACGGCCTTCACTTCCAACTCGAATTGGAATTCTTCAAGCTGTCCCTTGTCAGGGAGAGAGGCCATTTCATCCACTCCATAGGAAACGAATCTCTTCTTCAGATTTCAGCTCTTGGTGTATTTAAAATACATCGACAACTACGACTAATGTTTCTAGAGCATAAGAAGTGACGTTGCTGCTTAATTACATCTGCTTCATTACATCGACACAACTACACCAAAGACAACTCTTGGGCGGGTAATCGTTCATTTTACTGATTACGAGACCTAATTAAGCCCATAGTAAGAAGGCATGGATGGTAGGCCTAAGCGGTTATTTCATAAGGAGACAATAGCGCCTTGCTCGACAATGAAAACCGAAAAGGCTCTCTCTCTCTCTCTCTCTCTCTCTCTCTCTCTCTCTCTCTCACCGCGGTGTGTTGATGCAACAGGCCTTGTTCCTAATTATGATGGAATTAACCCACAAAACCTTTACTTGCTAGGCCTAAATGCTTTCTTTCTCTCTTTCACATTCACGGCAATGGTACTGTGGAAGGTATTCTTCATGTCTTTCTTATATGTATGATATTTGTATGTTAGTATGTTTGTGCTTGGCCTAGAAATATAAATCTGTCCAAATAACTGTTTGCCTTGAACTTCCAGAGACATATGGGATTTTTATAATCTTATTGAAATTGTATCGAATGTAAAATGTCCTCTCTCTCTCTCTCTCTCTCTCTCTCTCTCTCTCTCGCTCTCTCTCTCTCATTCATATGTATCCACGTCTTCTTGCTTTTGGGAGAGTCGAAACGAAAGAGACCGTTGATAGGCCTCCTGACGTACCGGGTCCTTCGTTAAAGGCTTTTAAAGACATTCTCGGGATTATTATAGTGCTCGGCATGTGACGGAAATACTGTAAGTCCATCCCCCCCCCCCCCCCCCCATCCTGCTACACATAAAATCTCTCTCTCTCTCTCTCTCTCTCTCTCTCTCTCTGTCTCAGTATGTATAACAGAGTGAGGGTACGAGTCCTTGAGAGAAAGAGAGAGGGGGTGTCGGGGGAGAAAAAATGCGCTAAGTGTGCGTATTATAGGCCTCTGGTACGGTGTTAGGTGACAGGAGTCTAGCTAGACACGTCCCATCAAAAGTGGTGGCCTACGACGATACCACGTCCTTAGGCCTATGTTAGCCCCCCCCTTCCCTTCCCTTCCCCCCACCCCCCTTTCCCCGTCTGTCATCCTCGGCTCTTCCTACTTCTGTTCGCCCTTCCACCATTGGAGGACGAAATGTCGCAGTTTTTGTTTTTTCAGCAGAGGCCTATAGAACGGATACCCTAATACCCATTTCTGGCCAGGCCCGAGTGTTGTGTTGGGGACGACTGGACGGAGAAGAAGTAATATATTTCGGTACCGCTTGGTTGTTTTATATATATAAAAAAATATATGTAATATATATGTCGTACACGCACTCGATGAACGACTTCGTAGACACACATGACTGGGGCTTATGTCTAATTATAGGACGCTGACTTCCTTACAGAACTTTTGTGGCGTACGGATTTTATAAAAAGTTAGGGTAGGCCTAGGGCAGGTTTTAGTCAGGCCTTAGGAATTTGAAGGTGTGGTCTTTTTTTTTTTATTCTCCTTATGTCCAAAAGGAAGGAAGGTGGCGTGGAGGCCTAAGCACAGTGAAAACGGCGCATAGGCTTAGACGGACCTGGGTGATTAGGTTCGCATCTCCAACAATCTCCAGAAAACGAGCAAGTCTCTCTCTCTCTCTCTCTCAGGGATCGGAGAGTAGGCCTAAACAACTTTTACTCCTTACCTCCGATTGATGCGCAGTTTCCCTCCGTATGGATTTTACTTAGGCTGTTATGTAAGGAAGTCGCAAGGCCAGTTATTTATTTATTTGTTTTATTATTTATTATTATTATTATTATTACTGTTGAACATATCCCCTAATATGGATCCCCCTTAGGAAAAAAAAATGATACGGCTAAACGCCATTAGTTTGGTAAGCATGAGGGGGAAAAAAATACACAGATTCGATCCAAACCAGAATAGAAATTATGTATAGTAAAAAGCAAGGAAAAGGTAGCATTAAAGGATCCCGACTTTTCAATAAATCCACTCTATTATAATAGTATATAGGATACCGTACTGGCTGATCGCGTTCAGGTGAAACTCTACGGTGTCCTAATCCACTTTTCAGTTGCGGTTGATCATGTCGTTACAGTTGAATGATTGATTAGGGCTTCTGTGAAGGCGCAGGCGCGATCCAGTTGGATGGATACTACGCTTCTCTCCGACCGATGCCTGGCTTTTCTTTTTTTAAGAAAGAACTAAAAGAATATTTCACGTGAAAGCGCCACCCCCCCCCCCCTCGACACACACAAATATATATATATATATATATATATATATATATATATATATATATATATATATATATATATATATAGGTATTTTCATCTTTGTTTTAATGTCAGCAGCGGCATGGATCAGGCAGACCCGTCGAATGATAGGCCTATGTTGCAGTTTATTGCCGTGTGACCTACTTTCCTTCCACCTACCATACCTGGAAAGTACAGGTGTGTTGTATCTTTTTCCCAGGCCAACGTATTATTGTTTTATTTTGAGTTATACCGAAATATAGCGGTTGATAATTCCTGCTACTCGCTTTTGTGGCTCGATGTAATGTTTGGCCCTTTCTTGGAATTTTGAGGTGGATATATCCTAGCTCTTGTATTTACTAATATAATTTTGGTTGACGGCCAAGGGTTGAGTATTATATATATATATATATATATATATATATATATATATATCTTATATATATATATATATATATATACATATATATACATATATACATACACACACACATACATATACATATATATATATGTGTGTGTGTGTGTGTATATATATGTAATATATATGCACACGTATATATACATACGTACATGTAAACACTCGTATATACACAAACTCACACAAAGTATATACAGCATTTTGAGACTATTATCTTTTAACTACATTGATGGCTTGTCTTTTTATCATGCGTCTTCACAGAAGGTTATTGTATTTTTTTTTTTTTTTTTTTTTTTTTTTACTATAACTGAATTTTTGCACCACTTGACCCTGAAGAGGTTGAATGCGGAAAGCGCGCTGCCAATACCGCGCCTGGAATAAGCTCGATAGGATCACCAGAAGAAATGTTAGCACAGATATTTGTTTATATATATTTCCCCAGCGTTGAGGGAGACGAGTACGTCATCCACGAGCTTTTAGAAGCTTACTAGCGAAGAGGTTTTAATTTTAACCCCGGTAGGCCTACTACTACTACCACTAGGGGTACTAGGCCTACTAGATCCAAAATACTTAGGTAGCTCCCTTCTCAGGTGTTAACGGCATCGTAAAATCCGTTGTGGGAAACGAAGGAACTTGTCCGTTCTCTCTCTCTCTCTCTCTCTCTCTCTCTCTCTCTCTCTCTCTCTCTCTCTCTCTCTCAAGCAACATACTTCACATCGTTGGAAATTGAATAATCAGTACCTGAAAAGGCCTCCGTTAAGGCGGCACGAGATGACGACAAAGTATTTAGAGAGAGAGAGAGAGAGATTCCAATAATAAAGAGGAAGAGGCGTATGCACAGAAGAGGAGGAGGAGGAGGAAGATAGAGAGGTCTCCCCCCAACTCTTCACTCTCCGGGAACTGGGTCAGTAGAATTCCCCGACAGAAGAGAGATAGGAACGGAGAGAGATGGGGAGGAGGTTCCTTTAAATACAAGTCATCTGCAAAGATGAAAACGCGTTTATCTCTATATAGTAAATGTTTCATGAATAGGCAGAATTTCTGAATGAAAGCATAGTATATAAGTATGCAACTGTTTTGTATTTAGATAACTTATTTTGAGTCGAGGTATTCTTGTTTTAATCCTTGCTCACCCCCACCCTCCTTTTTTATATATTGTGTATGATAATTGTTTCATAGTTGTAATCGTTATTAAAAGGTCAACTTTTCAGTGTTTTTTAATCTTATTTGTTTTAGAAAGTACAATCTGGTAAAAGTCGCTCTTCCCCCCCTCTCTCTCTCTCTCTCTCTCTCTCTCGCTCTCCCCACATTTCCGTCACTCGGTATTGATCTACTCCCAGCAAATCCTCGCTCAGCAGTGCGCTCTCTCTCTCTCTCTCTCTCTCTCTCTCTCTCTCTCTCTCTCTCTCGCTGTAAACATTTTAGTATTTTGTCAAGTGCAAAGTCATCACAGATTGTGTATACATATAGGCTTATTGGGACAGCAGAACTTTCGTGATTAACTTACCAGAGACGTTGTGAGCTGTTCGTTCGTGCACTGTCAGTTAATTACTCCTTTAAGACATTCTAGGTCCTAGAGAAACCTCCTTCGTCTGCGTTGGTTTCTGAATTCGGTTTGGATTGTGGTATAAATTTTGTTTTGGTCTGACGTTCAATAGATTTAACTTTTAACATGATGTGATGTTATTGATAATAGAAAGTCGGACAACTAGTATAAGCAGGAAAACGAAAAGAATTTGGTGCTTAATACAGTTTATATCTGGCCAGCGTTGCAACCAGGGCCTCATAAGCATTGCTAAAATGCAGAAAAAGCCGCAATTTAATGCATGCTGAATGATGAAAAAAAATATATACTGTCGCTCTAGGAAACATTTTGAGGTAAATCTTAATCCCAAGCTGGCTCTTTGGAATCCAAGAACAAATTGATCACTTTCTTTTTAAAGATTTGAAGACACTTCGACAATTTATTGCTCGCTTTGGTGGTTTATAAGTGTACTGGAACAAGGTGCCATCACGGGAGTTTTTTTTTTGGGGAAGGAAATAAATGTAAATCTTGCATTCCTTACGGCGATCATGCAGTCAGAGATCAAAGCCGGCGTTGAAACTATTCCCTTTTCTCTAAATCATAAATATGAAGGATATTTTTTCTCAGAATCATAAATATGAAGGAACTGGTTCCGTCAATGAACAGTCTTCATCTGTCCGTCTGTTTATAGCGTTAGGTTGCATATAGCCTGATTTTAGGTTACGTATTTCGTCTATATATACATTAATGTTACGAATTTTTACTAAGTCGTTTGTATTGATTTTAAATGCTGTGAATTTTCCATTTACCCCTTAAGATATATATATATATATATATATATATATATATATATATATTATATATATATATTATATATATATATGTGTGTGTGTATGTATGTATGTGTATATATGTATGTGTATGTATGTGTATATATGTATGTATGTATGTATGCATGTAGTGTTTGTAATTTAACGCTGTTCATTCAAATAGTGTTCATCATCTAACGATGTTTTCCCTTCGTCTCTTCCAGTGCCACGCGACCAGCATGGACACTCCACTTCAAAACACGTCTTACAGACGCACCCTCACCTGCCCTTAACTCCGAGCGTGAGCCTGCCTATCACGGGTCCCTCGACGAACACGACCTCGAGTAACCTCACCACCACCACGACCTGCTCCTCCTCGACGGTCGGCCACCCCGCCGCCGTCGAGACTTCTTCGCCCCCCTCGTCAGACCCAGCCCCTTCCTCCAGCCCCCACTCCACGGCCACCACCACGTGCAACAGCACCACCACTTCGAAAGTCGAGCCGGGTGGGGGAGGGGGAGATGGAGGAGGAGGAGGAGGAGGAGGAGGAGGAGGCCCAAAGAGTAGCTGCTGCAGGAGGCGGCGGCGGTGGAGGGGGAACTGTAGGTGGAGGTGGAGGGAATGGCAACGGAAGAGGTGGCGATGGAAGCAACGGAGGACGCGGAGCTGGTGGAGTAGGAGGAGGAGGTGGAGGAGGGGGAGGGGGAGGTGAGAGGAGGTACCGGCTGAACAAAAAAGTGGACGAGAGAGGGAGGACGATTTCGGATCAGATCGGCAAAGGCGGATTTGGCGCCGTGTATGCGGGTGTATGCCTGCACGACGGCGCCCCCGTGGCCATCAAGCACATCATGAAGGACCGAGTGCCCGCCTGGGGTGTGGTGAGTAGCAGCCCAGTCGCTGGTTTATGTAGCTGAAGTCAATTAGCAATTGGCTATCAGTGTTTCTCACAGAGAATGCGTTGTCACTTTCACCTAGACTTAGTAGAATGTGCTTGCTGATTTTTTTTTTTTTTTTTTTTTTTATGAAATCGCAAAGAAATGGCCGTGTTCTCTTTATTCTTACAAAGGGGAGTGTGGCATGCTAATTTTTTAAAATAAAATACAAAGAATAAAAAAAGGTGTGTGTGTGTGTGTTTATGTGTGTGTGTGAAGTATGATTTATTCCTAGGTGTATGTTTTAATTGTAGTAATAAATTTCAATTCCAATACAACGTACACTTGTGGCTCATTCACACATTTATACTCAAGAAAATAACAGCTTTTGCTCACTATGTCGTGTAAAATGTAGAAGCAAGGTAAAGAACATGAATATTCATTGGGACGAACATTTGATTAAACCTAGTCCGTGCGCAACTGTGATTAAGTTGATCCGAAGCAGCCTTCGACTTGAATTCATTTACACTTGTTGATTAAAGTTTTAAACCTATTTGCAATGGTTGATTCTGAGCCTTGAAGTAAAATCCTCGAGTTGTCGTTGCTTGGACGAAATATTAGAATTTTTCCCCAAAAAAGTATTTGTTTTTTTATGTGCATTTTATGTTAATGGGAAGTAACGCCACAAAATTTTGTGCAAACGCCAACCTTCCCCCCTCCCCCCTGTCCCCCGGCCAGCCCTCTCAAGAAAAAAAAAAGTAATTGTCACAGAAATGATCTTTACCATTTAAATCATCCCCGGCTAGAGCTCAGTCAGTGGGTCAAAATCTGCCCCGTCCGTTCATTAATTAGATTTCTGACCACGACCCAACATCAGCAAACACCAGCAGTAAAGTCTTGTCGTTAGGTAGCGTATTGAGAACAAGGTTAGACAGCTTCGCCTTCGATTCGCCAGTCCCCCCTCCCCCTCCCCCTCCCCCTCCCCTCCCCCTCCCCCTCCCCCTCCCCCTCGCTACTACCACACCTCAGCTGAGATCGGTGATGGTAACAACCAAGATTTAGGTTAGATACATCGTTGCCCTGTGCACGTGTGGTTGCTGTTTTTATTTACTTTTTTTTTTCATTGTATCGTTGGTTGCATTGTGTACCATCCCTATACACGGAGATATTCGCTGTTTTTTATTATTTTTTTTTGTGGGGGCGGTTGTTGTGTGTGGTTATGTAAATGTGTATGTATGTATGTATGTATGTATGTATGTATGTATAGATGGATCGTGTGCATTTTCTTATAATAGTAACTGGCAACTTGGCCAAAATTCTAACAAAAATGATATTTTAATTCATCTGTGTGTGTGTGTATGTGTGTGTGTGTGTTTGTGGAGGTATGTTGATTTCATTCAGTCTGGTGCTCCTCCCCTGGCTGCATAGTTCCGACAGGTTTCCGCAGTGTATGTGTATGCACGTATATCCTCCTGCTAAGCGCCTTAGAATGGAAAGTTTTAAGTTTATCTAATCCCCTCTCTCTCTCTCTCTCTCTCTCTCTCTCTCTCTCTCTCTCATACAATAACGAAAGAGAAAACGTTCAGGAAGCAGGATATAACTATTTAGTCCTTCAAGGACCTATAGCTACCGACAAACTCCCCCCCCCTGGGCTCAGTACTCCCCCCCCCCCACCCCCACCCCTTCCTTCCTGAAAAAAGCTAAGGCATGTGACCACAATTGCCTCGGGTTGGTCGGCCCATCCAGTAAGTTCCTCATTCCCAGCTGTGTATTTCTGTGTATTTACGTCTTAATATCGCTAATTGTTGTTATTATTAATAGAGTATTGTAATGTCAAATAGGTTTAGTGAGTTGGGGGATTCTAAATTATTATTATATTATATTCACAAAGACAGTTTAATGTCAAGGTAGATATATATTAATATTATATATATAATATATATATATATATATATATATAATATATATATGTGTGTGTGTGTGTGTGTGTGTGTATGTATATGCGTGTGTATCTATGTATACATACTCGCATGCTTTCTCGTGTACATATACATGGGTAGACTATGTTCAGATACTTGGCCATAATCCTTTCAGTCACTAGGCTGAATGCGAAGTAGTTATTACTTGTTTATTGCTGGCCTAGATCCATTGGCAGAAGGAGGCTGCGATTGCGTTGAAGCACCACTTCTACTCCTACGTCGTCCTCTCTCTCTCTCTCTCTCTCTCTCTCTCTCTCTCTCTCTCTCTCTCTCTCTCTCCCCATATGACTTTCGCTTTGAAAGAGAAAGTGTGGATAGTGTTCCCGAGCGAGCCAGGTTTTGTACCTTCTTTCTCTATCCGTAGTTCCGGCAGCGAGTCTGAACGCTAGATATTACACCGCGAAAGTGCAAATCTAGTGACTTATGACGGTGTAATACTCTCTCTCTCTCTCTCTCTCTCTCTCTCTCTCTCTCTCTCTCTCTCTCAGAATCGGATAGGCGAGCGTTTTCTTTTTGATTGCCAAATCGAAGGTAACAACAGATGACTTCGTTTGCGTGTGACAGGTGGGTGGGGGTGGTTTTCGTTATGCGCTCTCACACACGTATGTTATGCGCGCACTGTGTGTGTGTGTGTGTTTGTATGTTTACCAGAGCCGATTTCACGTACAGGTGAGGCGGGAGCGAATTGAGTCGAGGTGAGGCAGGTGGTATCAGGTTGTGAAAACCACCTGCTCGAACAAACGGGAGTTGCGTCATTGATAGCGGCAGGTGGAGAAAGATTATATGAATTTCTTGATCTTGTCGACCATTCAAGGTCCGCCCTACTTATGGTTCTTACATTAAAAAAAAAGAAGAGAGATTGCTTTCTATTTATACATTCTGTTCACGATCTTCTGCGTCACTTTATTTGTCAAGAACTCGACAGTAAGTTTAGTGTTTATTATGATAAAAGGTCAAGATCCCCATCATGGGTCTAGGCTACTACTGAGCACCAGGCAGCGGCTGCCTAGACTATAGAGTCTCGGTCCTCTGCGCTAGGAATGTCGAGGCCGACCCCGTTTTAATGATTCATTTGAAGAAATGAAGACAAGAAGGTTACGGTTAGGGATGTATGATATGGCCTTGCCATAACGTGTGTTTTTCTCTTACAGAGAGAGAAAGAGAGAGGGGGGGATGGGGGTGCTCGATGTCCAGATATTGAGATTGGAAGATAGATCGTTGGTTGAAGAGAGAGAAAGAGAGAGAGGGATGGTACTCTTATCCTCTCATGTCCCAAAAGTGAGAACATTACACGCATTAGGATTAAACGGTACATCGTTATTTGCGCGATGTTTACTTTTAAACATAAGCTTAGACAATTTTAGTTGTTTCGTAACTTCGAATTTCTACGGTGAACAACTTTTCAGAACTGTGTTATCAGTAACAGTTCTGTTAATTCAAATGACGTAGTTAAACTAGAGCGCTCCTTCACCCTCCGAGGCCTGTGTGTGGTGGCACGGCCTACGGGAACTGTGCCAAGGTAGGCACGCGGTATAGGTCGCTCGGCTTTACTGATGGGGGATGACGTTTAACCCTTCCACGACGACTTACGTTACATTCCTGAGCCTTCTTGTTGCACTTACAGGTTTCTCGAAATTGCGTCGGAAGGTTTTGTCCTGTGTCTTGCTAGAGAGTTCGATTGGACGCTCTTAGAAGCTTGAAGGTTGTCCGGATTGTCCTTCCTCGAGGTGGACTAGGGGGAGAACGTTTACTTTTTTGGTGGAGGGATAAGGTACGGGAAGAGGGGAGGGGGGGGGGGAGATATTCTTGGAATAAATGCGGTGGGTTACGTTCTTACCTAAGTAGGAATGAGCAAAAGAAACCTCCGTAGGGGGGGGGGGGGGGGGAACTGTTGAAATGAGTTTGTCCTCAGGGAAATAAGACCTTGTTATGATCGGGACTTTTGATCATTATGTGTCTTAAATGAACCCGTTTCTCTTCTATTTATCTGGACGTTTGTCTGTTCGTCCGTCCGTCCGTTTCAATATGTAGCTAGTGAGTGGCATATGAATAATTTACTTTTACAAATGTGCATTTTTTTACTTGTATAATAGAAATAGTGTCCAGGTTCAATTACCTCTCGCAGATGCAGTTTTCTCCAACGATAAAAACAGCATGCGTGCTCGCAGGCACGCACGAGTGCACAGAAATGTTCAATCCAGAAAAGTGCCACGCAATGGAAAGAATGCACCTGTCGGCTCCGACTGCCTCTTCTTACTACGAACAGCTCATAGATGGCACATTTTCACTCTTCATGACGGCCATCTTAATTTCCATTGGGTAACTTGTGAAATTATTTGCCGAAGCTTACTCATTGTAAAAAAAATGCAAAAAAAAAAATGCTTCTCTTATTCCTAGATTGTAAAAACAGAAAAAATACCACTTTTATTCCTAGGTGTTAAAATGCAAATAATGATAATAATACTGCATTTATTCCTAGATTGGACGTATAAAATGCAAAGAAGATACTGCCCTTGTTCCTAGATTGTAAAAAAGGAAAAAAATGCTACCTTTATTCCTAGATTGTAAAAAAGGGAAAAGAATTACTACCTTTATTCCTATAAAAAAAAGTTCATAAAACATTACTGCCTTTATTCCTAGATTGCAAAAAAAAAAAAAAAATACAACATAATACTGCCCCTATTCCTAGATTGCAAAATAAAGAAAATCCTGCCTTTATTCCCAGATTGCAAAAAAAAAGGCAAGAAAATACTGCTCTCATTCTTGGATTGTAGAATTGCAAAAAATACTGCCCTTATTCTTAGATCGTAAAAAAAAACGCAAAAAAAAACTTGCCCTTATTCGTAGATTATAAAAAATCCAAAGAATACTACCCTTATTCCTACTACCCTTATTACTACATTGTAAAAAATGCAAACTAACCCTCCCAAAAAAATACTTCTCCTATTCCTAGAGTGTAAAAGGTGCAGATAAAAATACTGCCCTGACTCCTAGATCAAACTAAAGATAAACTTGTGAAAAATATTCAGGATATTAGCAGTGACAGCAGAAATTGGTGGAGAGACTGTTAAAGGGAGGTGAGAAAGTTGGTATAGAAAGAAGTAAGCGTCATATGGCTGATATTCATAAAAGAAAAAAAATATATACTCGTACTAGTAGGGCTTCCCATAGTTTACATTCCACACATACCGACGTGTCTCTCTCTCTCTCTCTCTCTCTCTCTCTCTCTCTCTCTCTCTCGCTAGTTGTGAGAATTGCCTCTTTGCTGTTATTTTTTTTATTGTATCTCCTCCCTCCTTATGTAATAAAGTAATCCAACACCAGTAGGTTTATTTCCGTCCTTACGTTGTGGAGAAATATTGTCTATATTTGAGCCTCTTCGTCTAGTGCCTGGGACACTTGACTAAAGAATGATTGGACAGATTCCTTTATAACTACCTATTGTGCCGCTGCTGACCTGATTCTAACTATACACACAGAATCTTCACTTCACTGCACTTCCTCACTAGACCTTCATAGTTCTCTCTCACACACACATCCCCCCCCCCCCCCCCCCCCTTACACACACACACACACCCACCTTCAATCCAGCTCGGTAAGGCAAGGCATCTGGTGTTACTTATGCTGTTGCTCTCAGGTACTGCTGTTAGTGCTCCTGCTCCTTTAAAAGAGGCTGTGGAACACCTGTCACTTTTATTTAACAACCCTCCCACCCCTATCCCCCCTCACCCCCCAGCGACACAGGTCTGCCAGGCCGTTATTGTTCATGCACGGTTGTGTAGTATTTATGCGTGTATATGGACTGACGCAGTGTACCATACACATTGGTGTTGCTCATATGTGTGAGTGAGTGAGTGTATAGTTAGATAGAGACGAGAACGTATTCCTTTTCATATATATGTGTGTGTGAGGGGTTGTACAGTTAGGTAGAGAGGAACGTATTAATTTTGTCTTCGTATATTCTTGGAGTTATATCAAGAGGTAGTAAATGATGAGTAGTATTGTTACGCGTTGTTATTATAACTCAAAACAAGAAAGTAGTTGAACTTTAAGGCCTCTAATTGTTGAGCATGAGTGGAAGAAAATTAACTCTCTCTCTCTCTCTCTCTCTCAGATACAATTCTTGTGTTAATGGCCCAGTGATTTTACAGGAGACAGGTGGCGGCTGATCGAACTGGTTTTTTTCCTGTTCTTGTCTTGCCTTCCCATTGTGTTATCCTTTCCTTTTTGTATCTTATTGTTACCTTTTTTTTTTTTTCTTTTACCCCTCTCAGCGTTGCGTAAGTGATTTTATTTCTACCGCATTGTGTTCTCGGTTGGAAGGTGTGGGTTGTCCTGTTTATAACTTGCTAATGTCCAGCTCTTGCTGTATGTTGCTGCTAAGATGGTTGGCTGGTGTCTTATTTTCATGGTAGGGTGAAAACATGATCCTTTTTGCCTTTGTAGTTCATTTTAGGCCTAGCCGTTAGTTTTAATTGCTAAGCTTTGGTGTTGTTCTAGAAGCAGAACATAAGGTTTAGCGGAGCTAACTAGAAGTATATAGTCAATTTGAAACTACGTTTGCTGTTATATTTAATTTGCCATAGCAACGGAAAAAGAAAGCGCCTCGTAATTTATTCATTTTCGTAAAAAACACTGCGAGGCGTGTTTACTCTCCAACTTGCTCCGATTTCGCGTCCGTGACGCCATAAAGTTCCAGAAGCTGTGGGCGATGACACGCTGATGACGTCATGAGTGGGGACTCCTTTTGATTGGCCATTTTTCGAACGCACGCCAGCTGCGATTTGTCAGTGTTCCCGTGACGCAACGGACTCATCTTGCGATTGGCCAATTTGTATGACGAAGTGACGCATTGCTTCGAGTGGGGTTTGAATGGCTTATTTTGTTTTATGGCGGGTCTCTGACCCTAATCACACATCTCTCCCCCCAAAACAACTTCCCACCTCTCTCTCCCCCTTCCCTCCTCTAGCTAGTATCCGTGATTGTAGTTCAGATAAACGTTACAACATTACTTAACACAGGTCTTATCGGTTTTTATGATCCATATTGCTCTCTCTCTCTCTCTCTCTCTCTCTCTCTCTCTCTCTCTCTCTCTCTCTCTCAGAGTGTGCAGGTAAGAAACCGACAGTACTTATCTTGAATGTAGCCCAAGTATCCTTACTCTTTAACTGGCCGTTATACGAATGTACTAATACGTGTTCTTATATATATATATATATATATATATATATATAATACACACACACACACACACACATATATATATATATATATATATATATATATATATATATATATATATATATATATATATGCATACATACATACATACATATATGTATAATATATATATATATATAATAATATATATATTATATATCTTCACGTGTGTGTGTGTGTGTGTGTGTACTATGAGAGAGAGAAAGAGAAGGGGAGGTTCCTGTCCGGTACACCTGTCCCGCCAACTCCGTAGAGTTGATGATCAAGCATAACCCGCTTTCAGTTAGTGCGTAGTAGCAAGGCCTTGGTAGTAGTGAGGAGAAAAAGAGGGGAGAGAGAGACACACACAAGGTAAGGAGGGGAAGGGAGTAGAGAGGAATAGAGGGGTTGGGTAGGCAGGTGGGGGCCCGGTAAGAGGGAGGGGGATTGTCTCGTAACGGTTATTATTGTTGGGTAAAAGGATTCGCCGGGAGGTCAGTCCTGTTTATTTTTTCCCCTGTGTAGAACAGACGGCGGATTTACCTACTTTAGTTATAGTATATAGGATTTGTTTGTGCGTGTGGCCGTTTGCGAGCAACAATTTAAAACTCATGTATGGCTAAGAATTTTAGGATTTCTTATGTGTTGTATGCATAACGATACATAATACGTACATAATTCTCACTCTCAAAGCAGTCGTATGGGACTAGGGCTAAAATTTCCCTCTGACCTGCGATTATGCAGGAATTTATCCTGTGCAGTTCTCGTTTCCTACGCGCTGGTTTCTTATGAATATATTCATCTCTCTCTCTCTCTCTCTCTCTCTCTCTGAACATTAAGGGAATTTAGTTAAACTTATAATCGCTTTCATGTCCCGTTCGGCGAGCTTATAAAATGTTCATGAATGACTATTCTCTCTCTCTCTCTCTCTCTCTCTCTCTCTCTCTCTCTCTCTCTCTCTCTCTCTCTCAGAACTCTAAGGAATTTACAGATAGACATCTAATCGCTTTCATGTCCCATTCGTCGAGCTTTTATAAAAGATGTTCAGGAATGACTTTATTTGTGTTGAAAGTATTATACTCGATCTTCTGATCGTTTTCTTTTTCTTAAACGTCTCTGAAGAGTTGCGTCCTAAACGGATTAAGCCTTATGCCTAATGGTGACCCAGAACCCCATGAAATTATAATGAGTACGGGTCCGGAACCTTGAAAGCGGAGATTTTGTTATGAGAGGTTTGGTTTGTGGGGCGGGGGGGGGGGGGGTTGTTGGTGGCTGGTCAGGGGTAGGTAAGAAAGACTTGGAAATAGAGGCCTGGGAGATGTCCAGTAGGTCTAGTGTCAATATTATGTTAGCTGATCCCTTTTGCGGGTAAACCCAATAGGCCTATGACACCGTTACGGCGCATTTGACGCCGCCTGCGGCACCAATATAGGCCTATGACAGCGTTATGGAAGTCACGCATATGACCCGAGGGGAGAGTGTAGGGGGAGGTGACGATAAATGGAGTGAGGGGAGAAGAAAGGAAAGGTCTCTCTCTTGTGTTCCTGTAACCGTTTTGAGGAAAGGCTATACCTTGTTTTATTTGTTTTTTGGTGATGGATAAGCAAAGGAAATCAGTCATTGGTGTTTGCTTCCTTGTCATTGGTGTTGGTTTCGTCAAGGATAAGAGCTGTTTTCAGACAATCGGCAAAGTTTTAAGTGTTGTGGTGTTTTTGGTTACTTTGTGGACGTTATTCGGGGGGCACCATGAGATTGTATGCGTCGACTAGTATGTACCCACGATATAGGAAGGTACTTTTTACCATTTGTTACAAAGGTCATGCGTTTTTCCTTTCCCAGTGATTGGGGGAAACCTGGTGGCGTCGCTGTACTCTCCTACAATTAGGTAGGATAATAAAAGCAGGAGGCTGTTCTCCTGTAGGTCTAAAGGCTCTGCTGTTCATCCCCCTACCCGGCAGTAAGTAGCCTCATCGTGGTAGGCCTAAGAGTCCCCCATTACGTCGATGACTCTTACATGTCCTTCGATTATTTCTAAAGGGGTATTAATGTAAGCCGGTTAATGGGAGAGGATGGAGTTAATGCACGAGGGCACAGCCAGGTCGTCTGAGTTTGTTTTGCCATTTGAAATGATCTTACTATAAAATAGAGATCGATTAGGCAAATCTATTCACGCACGCACAGAGATATATATGTAGTTTTTGTGTAAAATAGTAGTACGTGGTCTCTTACCTGTTTCAACATCTAGAAGGGCATCCAGTGTCGAAACTTGTAATTAACTGTAATATCACTGTATGTCCCCCTGCCCCCTATATCCCCCTTTCTTTGTTATCACTTCCCCCTCCCCCTCCCGAACGGTCATCCATTTCATTACGGAATAACTCGTTAAGCATTATTGACCGATGCTATCCATGACATAGAGGCGGAGGCCATTTAGTTACCGAATACTCATTCCTTGACAGAGACTGGAAAGCTATTTTTTTTAGTTTTGTATCTAGCGGTCCAATTACATATGTGGAGGAATTTTAGCGTTCTCACTTTAAAATAACTTTAAAGTGAGAACGTTAAATATTGGTTATTGCTCCTTCAAAATGCATAAGATCCAAGCGGGCGATCCTCGACGACGTATCTCACCCCGTCGGCCGGAAAACAGATAGAGTATTAGGTATTATGTCTCTCTCTCTCAATATATATATATGTGTGTGTGTGTGTGTGTGTGTGTGTGTGTGTGTGTGTGTGTGTGTGTATACATAATTGTATGTATTCATATAAATGAAACAGCATATATAAATTTTTTATTAGTCTAGGGAAAGTTTTTTTTTTTTTTTTTTTTTTAATAAGGGAGATAAAGACTTGTTTATCTCAAGTTAATTTCGTAGGGAAATAGAAATCTTTTGTTGGGCTTGAGCCAATTTGCTGCTTGGCAGCGTACAATAGGCCTGCTGGCAGAGTGACCGTTGGCTGAGTGAGGTAAAGTGTCGGCTCAAGCTTGTAGGCTTACTCTGAAGCATGTAGCCCACAAGGGGATACCATCCATGATAGGCCTATTTGGTTGTTTTGGGGGAAGGCAGAGTTGTGGAGGGGAATATATATATATATATATATTATATATCTATATATATATATATAATATATATTATATATATATATATATATATATATGTATAGTTTTTTGCGGCGGAATTCAGCGAAAAACTAAGTAACGCCCATTTAAAGAGTGATTAGGCAGAAAAACTTAATTAGCTTATATACGATAGTAAGTTTATATTTTAGTACATGTGTTACTATACGGGAATTAAGTTTTGGTTATCGTAATGAAACTGAAGCTAAAGTAGTGTTGATGATGCTCTGAAAATTTCACTAATCAGATGGCAGGATAGAGTGAAATTATTTTACAAAAGGGAATAGTGAGGTATCAGTGTATAGATGGACATGACATGGACATATCTTTCTGCCTACCGTAAGGAGAGTTGTATGCGTTTAGTGGTGGAATTTCTTAGCTTTGGAGAAAATATTGTTGAATTCCCTTCATCTCCTGTGCGTGTAGGTGTGCGTCTAAACAATATATTTTGTTTGAGCCTTCATTGTCTAGACATGTGCTATGGAAAAGAATATATACAACCCTAAGCTCGATTGATCTATAAAAAAAAAGTAAAGATCTCGATTCGATACTTGCGTCCATTCGCCTTCAAACATGATTAGACGAATATCCCCTTTTGATAGAATGTGCACCAACAGTGCTCAATTTCGAAGTGTTTTCGGACAGTGATATAAATCTTGTGTACGCCCTAACTTTCTCAGATGTCATGTTAGACCATGTGAGATCTATTTTAATCATTAGTTTTACTCTCAATATCTGTTTATCCCGACTCTGAAAATCTTCATAACCCGATTAGAGTTTACTGACCACCAGGTACTACATAAACTAAAGAGCTCAGCGGACACCGTTTTCCGTCGGTGGGCAGTGTTTGTCCCATCTGATCGTGCACTAGGGCTTGGCAACATTAGAGGGTTGGTCATCGAGAGAGAGTTTAAATTGAAAGTGGAAAACCCATTCTCAAACGTCTTTGACTGAGGACATCGTCGGTTTGTTTCTGTATTCATCGAGTGAAGAGAGCAGAAAGTGCGTGGCGGTGACCTGCATTTTGCTTGCAGTTTGTTTGTCGTTGTTTTGCACATACGTAAAGACCTCGCACCTCACTGCCGGAACTTTGTTGCATCTGATACTGCGGGCAACACGTAGAGATGAATGGGGCTTTTATAGCCACCTCAGTGTTTATGCTAATGTGGCTCTTGTCCTTCTTGACGCTTTTCCCAGTTCAAGGTTAATATGTCTGTCTTCTCAGTGTCCGGGCGCGCGCTGTACGTAAATTTGTAGGCTCTTGAATAAAACATAACGTTGTTTTGTTCCCTTATTTGTTTTCCAGCTTTCTTCTGCGTACTTCGTTCTTCTCCTTTTTTCCGAAACGGCTGTTGACTGGTTTTTATATCATATATATATATATATATATATAATATTATATAGATATATATATATATATATATATCACACACACACACACACACCAAACACACACACAACAAACACACACATATATATATATATATATATATATATATATATATATCATACATACTATATACATACATACATACATACATACATACATATATATATATATATATATATATATATATATATATATATCACACACACGTATTATTTACACGTATATATATATATATATATACTATATACATATATATATATATATATAGCTATATATGTGTGTACATACACGTGATATAGTATATACCTACCTACATACATACATACAAATGGAGGCTGTGGATTTAAATATGAATGCATTACTATATACGTACATACGAATGTGCATGTATACAATATCTGAAGTATAGGTGCGAACGTATGAAGTCTGTGCTACAACAGAAGATTGGAGATTCTGAGAAGGCTATTGTTCCCCCGTTTTGATCTTTGGTGATAGAGGATTTTGCAAGCACGTACAATAAATAGATTGCCCTTCTAACGTTCAGTGCCGTGTAGACAAAGCCTTTCTGTAGCATGTAAGCTTTGTTATTATTATTATTTTTTTTCTCTCTCTCTCAGTCAACCTGTTCGACTGACTGGGTGGTGTTTATAATGTGGGGTTCCGGGTTGCATCCTGCCTCCTTCAGAGTCCATCACTTTTCTCACTGTTTGCCCTGTTTTGAGTAGCACTCTCTTCCGTATGAGTCCAATATGCCTCTTATTTCTAGTTTCAGGTCTTGATACTTGATTGTGATCAATTATTGTTATTTTAATTACTATTATCATTAAAAAAGGAATAATGGCAGATTATTGTTAATATTATTGTTGTTTCGTATTTGAAAAAAAATATAACCATCATACTTACAATTCCCCATAGAATTGAAGATTTGATTTTTATTATTTTCTAAATTTTGTGAACAGTCTAAGACTATGTCGGTGTTATACCGACTGCATAGAAGTCAAAAGTTAATAATAATAGTATCAGAACAGATAGGGTGATACGTGCAAAAAGACTAGAAGAAAGTATCACTCATTGATGTCGCAATACTACGGGACACCAGAGTTGAAGAGAAAGAAAGGGAAAAATTGGATAAGTATCAAGACCTGAAAATAGAAATAAGAAGGATGTTGGATATGCCAATGGAAATTGTACCCATAATCATAGGAACACTAGGCACGATTCCAAGATCCCTGAAAAGGAATCTGGAAAACCTAGAGGCTTAGTAGCTCCAGGACTCATGCAAAAGTGTGTGATCCTAGAAACAGCGCACATCGAAAAGCGATGGACTTGTAAGGAGGCAGGATGCAACCCGGAACCCCGCACTATAAATACCACCCAGTCGAATTGGAAGAATGTGATAGACCAAAATAATAGTGATAATAATACTAAATGTCATCATGGACGTAGCCAATTGTAAACATCATATTCTTCTTCTTCTTTCCCCCAGGAAAATGGACAGCGGGTGCCCATGGAGGTGGTTCTCCTCCGGCGGGTGGATCACATCCACCAGGTGGTGCGTCTCATCGACTGGGTCGAACGAGAGGACTCCTTCTTCCTAATTCTGGAGAGGCCTGAGCCTTGCCAGGACCTCTACGACTACGTCACCGACAAGGGCCCCCTCCCGGAGGAGGAGGCCCGTGAACTAATGTTGCAGGTAAGATATCCACGAAGGAGGATTCTTTACAGAGGAATTATTTTTTTGTTATTTATCACTATTTTCTCTTCTTGTTTTATCCATTGCAGTAATTCCTCCCCAACAAGTGTGTTAATTCATAAATCCAAACAGATTGTCACGCATAATTTTCAATCACATCATCAAAATCTTCAGTCATTTTTCATCAGTCATTACTTTTTAAAAGCCAGTTCCACGAGTCATGGCCGTTTGTTTACTCTTTGTTTTTTCTTTTCTTTTCTTGTGACTTCACAGGTGGTGACGATGGTCGTGTCATGTCACGCCGCCGGAGTCATCCACAGGGACATCAAGGATGAGAACTTGCTGGTGACGAAAGACCGCCAAGGTCGACCTGTGCTGAAACTCATAGATTTCGGGTCCGGTGCTTTCTTCGTCAAGGACAAGATCTACACCGATTTCGAAGGTGAGTTCACCTCCGTTCAAGGGTGTTGGTCCTCTCTCTCTCTCTCTCTCTCTCTCTCTCTCTCTCTCTCTCTCTCTCTCTCTCCAGTTGGAATCCAGTGGATTTTTAGTGGACCATTTCCCTTCAGTGTCAGTTAACAAATCCACTTCATTTTAGTTCCCCAGTTCATTGTAACGTAGCTTATCACTTCATTGTAAGTATTCAATTCCATTTCATTGTTTTGCGCTGCGCAGCCTGAATTGTTATGCGGGCATTCCTACTGACATGTAGTACTACTTATTACAACAGGTGGTAGTAGTTGAATAACTGGTCGTCCTTAACTGTGAACAACTGAGTAGTGCAGGAAAAGTCGTTTGAGCGGAAAAACTGCTTATTGGCTACAATTTTCATTGCTCTCTCTCTCTCTCTCTCTCTCTCTCTCTCTCTCTCTCTCTCTCTCTCTCTCTAATAAGATTGGATAGGAAAGTAAGTTCGTTGATGAATATGAGCGCAAATCCCTTCAGCCCACTCAGACGCATTCTAGACAAATATCGTGTCAAGTTGAGTGTTTACAATATCGTTGTTTCGTCAAAGAGTTTTTTTTTTTTAATATTTTCCCACCAAAAGCGATTGTTGTTATTATTATTATTATTAGTAGTAGTAGTAGTAGTAGTAGTAGTAGTGTTGCTATTGGTTGTGCTTTACCAGACGCAGGCGACTGCTTCCTACTTGTGTCCTAGTGACCTAGAAATGCAGTCAAGTTAACTACTACTTGCATTGAAGTGACATAATTTTAGCTTCTAATAATTCTGCACAGTATCAATGAATACAGTATATATACTACACTTTTCTCTTTCTCCGGCGATCACAAGGGTATGTACATGCGAGCACGCAGAAACAAACGTACATGCGGCACAGTTAGTGACATCCAACCACCCCCTTTCCATAAACAGAGTCACCTTGTTTGGAGAGAAAGTGGATGCGCGAGGTTGTTCCGCAAGGTGACGGGCGCGTTCTCTGTCAGTTTGCAGACCCGTCGCGACCATCGCAGGCCCCTTTTCATACTACTTTTGTATCTTTTTTTTATATAGTTGTCATTTTAACTGTACAGAATGTGCAGTCTTGTATGGTATAAATCCAAGTGACCATTTATTTGTAAAGCTTCTACGTAAATAATGCGGAAGAGAGCTGAGACGGTAGCCATCATGTGAAGGTAAATCAGATCAGCCAGTTGATAAACACGTAAAAACAGTCATCTTTGGCAGAGGAGAGAGAGAGAGAATGGTGTGTGATCCCTTCTTATTACACTGATTACAAATTCCGATGACAGGGGTACATGACATAGCCACGCCCTCCTAACCTCCTTCCTCTACAGCAGTTGCAGGTCGTTATTTGCTACACCCCTAAGCTCCCCTCTCCTCACACACCCATCCAGAGCACCCCCTTCCCCCTTTCCTACCGGCGCTTGCTCTTCCGAAAGGTGAACTTGCCCTTTCTACGTACGAGCTGCATGCAACTAAGAATAAATAATTAAAAGGGAAACGTCGCTGGCAGTGGTTGTTGCGAGTGAAGGTCGCAGTTACCTTTCCGGTTAATTACACTAGGAAACAGTTACTGTCTGCGGGTTTATTGCCGATTCGAGTGGATCCCAGCGGCCGATGTCTTTCGTCGTATTAATGGCAAAAGAGGCTGTCGTCCTACGTAAGCGTGTTTTATGGCGACGTTGCAACCAAGTGACCAGTATTCTTGGGAGTATAAATAAAAGTCAAACATCTTTACCGAATAGATGTCGCCCAAATAAGACGATCATGCGTGACTTCAGTTTCGCCACCAACGCTGGCTACTTGTTGCAACGTTTGGCAACAAGGTTCTCTGTTAGGATGGAGTATACGCTTTCCTCAAGAACTCAAAACATCTAGGGAAAGAAAACGTTTAAAACAGTGATATTCACACGGAAGCTAACTGCTATTCAGTATCCATCGGCCCTCACACGGGGAAGTAACTCTTTATAAAGGAACTAAACCGTTTCACCCTGAACTTCTTTTACCCGATGTTTTTGAGACGCAGTAAGCTTTCGCATAAACTGCCCATGTTAAGGAACCCTGTTTGCGGTTATTCATGCTTAAGCAATAGACGTGGACACATCCACATACACACCTTCATGTGCCACATCCCCCTCTCCTCCACAACAGCCTTCCCCCCTCCCCCCTTCCCCCAACCTCCACCGCTCTCATTATAAAAGAGCATCCTCTCTCATGTTATCTTAGGCAAGGCGTCTTTTTTTAGGTCCCATTGTTTGTTAACAATGCCGTTTGTATATATTGTGGTTGCGTTGCTAGATCTTTTCTTTTGCTTTCAGGATTCACTTGTTTTTGCTTGGAGACGGAAGTGTTTCGCTACTCAGTTGATTTGCTAAGCTCCAAATTTATTTCGCTTGCTTATGAATAGATCGGCGTCAGAAAAATGTTTCTCTCTCTCTCTCTCTCTTCTCTCTCTCCTCTCTCTCATTCTCTCTCTCTCCTTCTCTCCTCTCTCTCTTCTCTTCTCTTCTCTCTCGTCTCTCTCTCATCTCTCTCTCTCTCCTCCTCTCCTCCTCTCTCTCTCTCCTTGGTCTCTGAAATATACGCTCGCTCACTAGCGCATGCAATGACATGCTACTGTATATATATATATTATATATTATATATATAGATATATATATAATATATATATATATATCTATTATAATATATATATATATATAATATATAATATATGCGCACGCGCTCAATGGAATTGGGTAAAGTATAAAGTCTGTAAAACAGCGTCATTGATTTTGACAATTTATGCTGAAAGCGAGGTGCTGCGCCCGTATATTTTATTTTATTAATTTTTTTTTAACTCCTTGACCGCTTGCTCATGTACCCCCTTGACCCATCTAGACCTGTCATGGACAGAAGAGGAGACAAGTGAGGTTGTTTGCCCGGAGAGAGAGAGAGAGAGAGAGAGAGAGAGAGAGAGAGAGAGAGAGACCCAGCCAAGCAGTATCCGTAACGTACACGAGCTACTGATGGTTGTTTTTTTTATATCTTCTGTCTCTTCGACTTTGTATTGTGTGCAAATGCTATCTGGATTGTTGGCAGACAAACCCGCCCCCCCTTTCTCTCTCTCTCTCTCTCTCTCTCTCTCTCTCTCTCGCACTAGGCCCCCGTTACTATTGCGCTTAAATCATGAGGTGCCTTCTCACCATCCCTAATTATCGTCAGTTACTTGTGATTTAAAGACGGTATGAAGCCCTCAGATATCCCCCCACCCCACCTAGTGACTGCGGACTTCATCATCAAAATCCGGAAGTTTAGAAGAGACATTTTTAAACATTCCTGTGTCTGTTATCAAATACGATTTACTGATTGCATTAGTGTGACGACCTTCTTGTGTGTGTGTGTCTGTGTACGTTTGAGAGAGAGAGAGGAGAGAGAGAGAGAGAGAGAGAGAGAGAGAGAGAGAGAGAGAGAGAGAGAGAGAGAGAGAGTCACGTTAACTGTATTTTGTCAATTATTTTAAGAAAAAGAAGTTTCAGTCGGACCGCGCCAATTGTAACGCATGAGTGCGCAGGCACATGCACGCTGTCTGGACATTCACACGCACAACTCACGAATTTTTCTCAGACATGTTTTAGGAGTCGAGCTTCAGTGAGCAAGAATGCAGAACATATTTCAGTAAATATACTCTTTGGGGAGTTCATTGCGTGTGCTAGATAGAAAGTCCCCACGCCCCCACTTCTCTCTCTCTCTCTCTCATATATATATATATATATATATATATATATATATATATATATATATAGAAAGAGAGAGAGAGAGAGAGAGAGAGAGAGAGAGAGAGAGAGAGAGAAACTGACTCAACCTAAGTGATTTCTCCTAAGATTGATGGCTGTCGAGTAGTTAGCAATTAGACATTGGTCGCTGCCCCATTCATGTCTGCGTGCAGAATTGAACTTATCTTCCTGCCATCGATAGAAAAATACGTTAATTTAATGCTCGTCTACCTGGAAAGATTAATTAGAAGTCGCGAATTTGAGATCTAAAATGCGTAATTCTCGCCATTCCTCCTTTGTTTCCTGAAACATAAATATGTCTCATTTGAAGTGGCAAAACGTGAACTGGATGGATAGTCAGGCCTGCCTCAGATATCAAGGAGAGAGAGAGAGAGAGAGAGAGGAGAGAGAGAGAGAGAGAGAGAGCAGAATGCAATATTTGCCGTTCTCGTCCCCCCACTCCCCATTCAAAAATAATATAATAATAATAAAAGGAAAGGCGCCAGTGATTAAGTAGTAAATGACTCATTGGAAGTGGAGGTCATTTGCCCATTTCGGGAAGGAAAGGAAACGGCAGCATGATATAAGCAAGTGACCCTTTCAAGAATGTATTCTCCCCGGGCGGACTTAAAAAATAAATAAATAAATAAATGAACACATCGAAAGCCCCGTGGAATGGACCCATTCCAGAGAGAACATTGCCCGACTCGGACTCTGCAAAAGACCCTGTGACCTAACATGCATATGACTCATTGCCGAAAGAGGGCATTCGGATGGAGGGCTCTGTGGGAAGCGTTTGGTTAAATTAAAGAAGGAGGACGGTGTCGTGACCTTTGTCGCTGACCTGAAGAGTATATCCCTAAATACCGGGTCATCAGGGGTCATGGACCCTCACGCGTCTCGTTTTCTCACACGTTGCAACGACCGGAGGTGGTGGTTCTGTACGTGAATTATTATTAAGAAGTAATGAGAGGTCTATTGCCGTACATTCATATCTTAGAAGTTTACAAGCGGGTTTTTTTTGGGGGGGTACTTGTTATTATTGTCACTGTTATCATTTTAGAGGCATAAATGGAATCTTGCCAGACTGCAGCAGCATCAGCAGCATTAGGAGGACCGTTAGGGAAAATCTTCCATTAAACTTTGCTCATGAAACTTGACAAGTGTAGTAACAAACAACACACAAACAACGACAGCGAAGACTTTCGCTGTTGTTTGTTTTGCATCGGCGTCTTTTCGCGATTTGCAACCCAAAATTGCAACGGTTAAACCCGGGGTGGGGGGGGGTGGGGGGGGGGCGGGTAAGAGGCAGCCGGGTAGTAGGGAGGAGGAGAGGTAGAGGGGCCTGGGAAGAAGAAGGTGATGGAAGGCTGGTGTCCTCCGAAGTGAGAGAGAGAGAGCGCGCAAGGGCGCCCTCGCCTATCAGTGAGCTCCGCTCAAGGGCTTGATGTAAGGAATTGTGGAGGACGAGTGGAAGGGGAGTTTGCTGGCTGGTGGTGGGGGGAGACGATGAGATGGGATAGGAACGGAGAGAGAGAGAGAGAGAGAGAGAGAGAGAGAGAGAGAGAGAGAGAGAGAGACGTGATGGTCGATCTACCCATTCGATTAGCGATAAATCTCGCCCTTATCATCAGGCCGAACCCTCTTCCAGCGATGCGGTAAAACGGGCCATCGTGACTGGAATGCGATGAATCTTCTTGTGTTCATGACTGGAAGAGGCCAGGGAAAAGGAGGAGAAGAGGAAGGAATTTTGGTAGAGGGAGAGAGAGGTGCTAATATAGGAAGAGCTTCGCGGGAATTATTATGGCGAGACGGTCTTTGAAATGTGCCCGCATTCAAATCCTGAGTAGGTGTCTCGTATTGTTTCCCTCGTGTATTTTATTTTCAATTTTTTATAAAAGGAAAAAGACGCATATCCAAGGAAGGGAAAAGAACACGTAATACCCTCACGCTCCACACTTTCACTGGAATGGTTTTATTTCGTGCCATAAGCCAGATTCCCTTAGGAGAAAAAATTCGACGAGACATCCGGTTGGCTACAGTAGTAACGGGCGTCCCATAGCCAGATCACTCTATGCAAATGGATTTGTTTGGTGCAGTATTTTAAACGTCTAAAAAAAATAAATAAATAAAAAAAAAAAATAAAAATAAAAAACCATCCATGCCAGTTAGAAATTTAATAGGCCTTATTTTCATTTATAAAAATTTGACTGGTTCATCTTTCACCCATCGTTTCCCAACGGTTGATTTCATGTACCTTTTGGGGTCCTCGTCCGCTGAGAGAAGTTCGTCGTTAGCATAGGAGGTAGAGCCAAAACGAACAAAAGGCTCATTATGATGTGATAATGAAAGGCCTGGTCAAAGGGGTCTGTTTCTCCCTTTTATCTCCCGATGAATGGCATCTTGTCAACTAATCGCGCATACGGAAAGGATCGTCCTTTCGACTCGCGAAAATAAGCATCAATTGCTCTCCCTGATTTGCGAAACGGCCTGCACTCTCTTTCAGCCTTCTATGTATAATTATAGGAGAAAGCCTAGTGACAAATACTTAGGGATTCGTAAAGATTGATTCTTAAGAGCGGAGTGTTTTGATTTTGCCAGTTCTGTTCCTCATTGATAGGCTGTAATCGGTGGCTCTCTCTCTCTCTCTCTCTCTCTCTCTCTCTCTCTCTCTCTCTCTCTCTCTCGCCGCGCGCAAAACCGTGGAATTCCTAGTAATTCGTAATGTAGTTAGAATTTATTTTCATATCTATTTGTTGTTTCGTTAACTGATTTTTCTTTTTTTATTTTAGGGGATTCGGTAAAGTGATATTTTATATTATCTTAATTGCCTTTTTCATTCATTTCTGTTGTTTATATTTATAATGATATCTCTCTCCTCCCCCCCCCTACTTTATAGTGTATCTTAACCTAATGTATTGTATTGACTGGTATTTACTTTGTTTCTTTTCTTTCTTGTCGCTGCTTTTTTTTTTATTGACGGTTTTTATTTACCATGTTTTCTTTTCTTGCATTTCAGGAACAATGGTGTATTCGCCTCCCGAGTGGATTCTCCACAACCAGTACCAAGGAATCCCAGCGACAGTCTGGTCTCTGGGCATCCTCTTGTACGACCTCGTCTGCGGGGACATCCCCTTCGAGTGCGAGGACCAGATCGTCTCTGCAGAGCTCCACTTCCGAGGATCCCTTTCCGAGGAATGCCAGAGCCTCATTAGATGGTGCCTGAGGGTGCGGCCGGGTGACCGCCCTTCCCTAGAGCAGATCTTGCAGCATCCCTGGCTCAAGGTCAGGTCACGTGAGACGCTGACGAGACCCATCTACTCCCGGAGCGCCCCTGCGACGATGCCCTCGTCGCCGGTTGGCTCCCTCGGATCCGTGGGGTCTTCGCACAGCTCTGGGTCTTTGCCTCCGACGCCGCGGCCTCAGGATAGGTAGGGATGAGCGGTGTGGGTGGCGTCAGCGACGTCGACGGCGTCCTTCGGCATTAGTCACGCTTCGACGGCGTTGTGACGCCAGCGGTGGCTGTCGGCCACATAGTCAATGCCTGTGCCCTTCTTCGTTCACCACAAAATTACTGCAAGAGCCCAAGTCTTCAATCCTCTCAACCGCCCCCCTCTTTCTCTCCCTCCCTCCCTTCCTTTTCCCCTCTGTTAGTAGTTATGGCTATTCATCATCAACATCTCCTCCCCTCGTTTGAACCCCCTTCCCCCTCCTTATCTTTTTGTACCTGAGGTACCTATGGCAAGAGTGTGTTGTTTGTTGCTTTTGAGGGGGGAGTTCTAGAAAACAAAAAGGGCGTAAAAGCAAAATGAGATTGAGAAGAAATCTGAACATTTAGTAGCAGTGTCTTCAGTACCAAAGTCCCGTGTTCTTAGGAAAAAAAGCCAATATTGTACATAGCTTTATCATTAAATCCTTCTATCCTGTCCTGCCCTGTTTTTATTATTATGACTGTGACTTTTTTTTTTCTTTCTTTCTTTGACCCATTTCATATCATCATCTAAGTCATCATTATGATTATCGCGTCCTCTACATGTTCTGTATTTTTCACAGTACACGATCTTCTTCAGTTGTACATAGTTATTAGTGTTGTTCCCCTCGTTTTTTCTGCGTTTAGTTAACTTGAATGCTTCTTTAGTGCCATGCAGTCAGTTCCTCCCTTGTAGCATTCTCTGTCTTGTTATGACTTTATAGTTTAGGTTTTTTTTTTTTTTTTTTTTTTTTTTTTTTTTTTTTTTTTTCTTCGAACCTCTCGTGGAGAAATGTGAAGTTATGCAGTGTCAGGGTCGCGACGAGTGGCTTACTTGGGGTCACACACACACACACACACACACACACACACACACACACACACACACACACACCCACAACACACAACTTATGACGGGTCACACGAGGTCAGATGTTCCTTGTTCGTTAGAACAGCTTTTTTATATTTTTGATTTAGACAAGAAAAGCCTTTGAGGCCCGATTTGAAATTTTGCCTTCCAGCAGCTCCGATTTCCACGTGTAAAAGTACATTCGTACTCCCCACGTGCGATTCCTGCACGTAAGTCGTCGTGGATTTCGAATCATTCATTGTATATGTGGGAGCAATTTTTGGCTCTTGACTTTATATATATCCTTTATTCTCCAAAGAGTTATTTCAATTGTAGACAAGATGGGCGGACGTGATCCTGCGCATTTCCTCATGTCGTAAAAGGATATAGATATATATATATATATATATATTATATATATTATATATATATATATATATATATATATATTGTTCCCTTCACATTGTGTTATTATATCCTAGTCTTGTTACCTTACACACTGGATGATACAGGACAATTGACCAATAATAATCAAGTATTCCATGAGGTCCAAGTTTGCTGGGCCTTTGTCAGACAGTTTCTCTTAGTTCCACATCGCCGTTCATTTTTCCTTTCATCTCTTTGCGCTTCAGTTAAGATTAGTATTCATCTTCCTTCTTTTTAGATTTCTGAAGCCCTTTTTACATTCCATAGGTAATTTCTTTATATGTATATGTATATGTATATAGATAAAATGACCCTCCACCCTCCCCCAAAAAATGGTATTGTACATAGAAAATTTTTTCTTTTTTTTATATCTTGCATTGCCTGCTTCAATAGTCTACGGAATCTATTTATTGTATTTATTTAATAGAAGGCAAAGCCTATTTCTGTGGCCGGAGAGGTTATCCCAGCAATGAGACTTGACTCCAAATAAGTTACATATATATATATATATATATATATATATGATATATATATATATATTATATATATGTTAAAATGACTTTTTCGTTTTGAAATTTCTTTTGAAAATGTTCAAGTCTCATGTCTGGTAGAACCTTGTAAACCCTGTCACGCTAAACTTACCCATTGGTGCTATAGGTCAATATTATTGATATAGCCTATTTACTAAAACATGCAAAGAATATGTATTTGTGTATATATGTGAATGTGTGGTTGTGTGTATTTATATATATTTATATATGTATATATAGGTATGCACAGTATACGTACGTATGTATATACATATGCATACATATATACACATGTTGCATTCGAAAATGTTTCTTTTCGAAGGACAAAGTTGACTCTGAGAGTCGTCAATCTGTAAGAAATATTTTATTTTATAAGTTGTTTGGAATATAGATTATTTTTTCTGTTCTTCAGTTTACATTCTAGCTTATTTCCGTCCTTGATTTCACCTTCCTTGCTTTATTTATTTATATTTTTTTTCAAACGTCCTTTCTCCTGGCGCCTTTTTTTTTATGACTGACAGTCTTGTCGTCAGTTTCTGTTCTGAAACATTACGAATTCTGTACTTGAATTTACGAATTCTTTCTTTGAATTACTCGCTTTTGTGGACCACCGCTCTTTAGAATTGCGAACTCGGTTATGCAATTTCAAAACCTGAAATTAATAAACGCTGAAAATGAATCTCATATCGCTTGACGAATTGCTTCATAAAAAGTCACTTCTTGGACTTCAGAAATCCTCTGGGATTTCAGTGTCACATAAATCCTCTGGGATTTCAGTGTCACATAAATGTGAGGATTTTCCTTTTGCTAAATCGGTGGCGTTTTATAACAGAAAAGGAAGGAATTGCTGTTTTTGTCATTTTTCACATAGAATGAAAAAGACTGTCTCGTGAAATTTGAGCGTCTCTGTCATGACTATACGAGAAGTCAACCAGGGCAATTATTGTCCATTTGTATCTATAATACGGAATTAAAAATGCGTCAATTTTCAAGGTAAAAGTTGGTGACCAGATTCGAAATTGAAAGCGACCCATCAACCATGCGTTCTCTCTCTCTCTCTCTCTCTCTCTCTCTCTCTCTCTCTCTCTCTCTCTCTCTCTCTCTCTCTCTCTCTCTCTCCAGTACCAATCTAAGTCATAGGTCCGACCTCGCTGAGCGTTGCCGAGTTGGCAGACGTCAGTCTATACCGTAAATGAGTATGGTGTATAGTGTATTATTTAGAGAATCCTTTTTTGGGGGCTTAATCATGTATACTCGGTTATGTATACAATTAATATGTTTTCAAGTCCTATTTTGTAATTGGTAGGTTTATTGTGTACTTGTGTAACTTTGTAACACTTCTGCAGTCTTTGTTAGTTCCTTTTTGCTGTTGTATTGCAGTTTTTGGTCATTGTAATTGTTATTATCTTTCGAGGCAGCTACGTTGACATGGCAAGCAGTTAGGAATGGTAAAATAGATCTGGTCAATTATTTCGTTGAATTCCTTCTTGTCATGGAATCCTGATCGTTTAAAATCAGATAATCGAAATTCCTTATATTTATACACGTTTCTAAACTAGTTTTTGAGTCATTGGTAACAACTGCACCAAGTCCAGCAACCATCTTTGATTCTTTTATTATTTTTTTTCTTAAGAAGGTGAGATTTCTTCCAACAGGTCTTTGAGCATCATAATCTCTTCTTATCTCACCCCCTTTTAGTTGATTAATTTCTGCTCTTGATTTCTATCCCTCTCTTTGGATTATTATTTTCTCTCTCGAAAATTTTATTCGAAGACTAGACCCAATTAAGTTGTCGTGACACATTAGTTACCATTGTGACGTGCTTAACTGGGCTAAAAGTCAGTTTTTTGAAGACCTAAGGATTCATTAGGTGGTTTTTGGACGAAAGACCGAATGGGGTTTCCAGTTGGAATCAAAGTTTTCTTATCGTCATTTGATAATTGGGACGGAGTTTCATAAAGCTGTGTATCCTCGAACTGAAGGTTTTATTGTTTTTATTATCAGGATAATTATCGTATATTCAGTGCTGATTAGAGGTATCGGGTATTATATATTAAACAGAAAAGATTATACGAAGATAATAATAGCTCCTGTAATACAGACGGTTACCATTGTTTTCACTCGTGGAATTCTCAGGGCCTTAGGGCTGGTTTTACCGTATGGAAATCATTCGTTACTAACCCTTATGGGTCCGCTGATTGGATTACAGTTGATGAACGTGCCAAGTATATGACTCGGTTTATCGACCACATTCAAAAACGAACCTTAATTCGCGCAGAATAATTGATTAAATTTTGTTTTTCGTTTTTGGTATTTCGTGGATTTTTTTTTAAAGTTCGTGAATTTGTATCCGGCGATCTTTTCTGTATCGTTCATTCCAAGTTTTCTGGCATTTATTACTAATGTATAAAATGTAGTCAAACGAATATGTATATATATATATATATATATATATATATATATATATATATATATATATATATATATATATATATATATCACGACAGCAGAAAAGCATGTAGTCGGATAATGAATGTTTCTGCCTTACGGACATTCTGACTGTATAGATAAAACAAACAAGAAATTAAAGAAAAAAAAATGCTGAAAGTGTCATTCGTCTGTATCATTCACAAAGAATGTCATTTTAAGTGCGTCTCTCTGAAAGATATATGTATATGTAAAGCATTATGTTTAATCCCCCCCCCTCCAACCCGGCCCCCTCACCCCCACCCCCCCTACCCCTCCCCTTCGCGTAAGGTCCTTAGTTCTTATGCATATATATATATATATATATATATATTATATAATATATATATATATATATATATATATAAAGTATTTAATGATTATTTATCATAGATATATTCCCTGTATTTATTCTTAATTTTTTGCTCATATATTTTTCTAATGTGAAAATTTTTGTTTGTTGAAATGCATACGGAAAAACTTACTTATTACACATGAAACAAAAATATTATTACTGACGAATATCAACCGAGAGAGAATGTTTTTCATTTGTTGCCATGGGATGTTCTTATTATTATTATTATTATTATTATCATATGCTATTCCTCCTGAATTCCACAGAGGCAGAGAGCAAAAGAGAGAGCGCGCAAGTCATATTTAATTGATTAATTACTGTGTGATTATTTTCACGAGTGGTTGATAATTTCTGGTAATGAGTCCTGCAGTGTGTGGAAAAAGTATATTGGAAAAAGTATATTACAGTATTATTTCAACGGCAGCCGCTGGTTATAATAATTATTGTTATTATTATGTCGTATTGGGATTTAGAGGATGCAACCAGTCAAGGAAGATTTCATTGTATATTATATATATATATATATATATATATATATATATATATATATATATATATATATTACGTGTGTATTATTATACACGTGCATTTTGAAGCTTCTCATTATTATATTGTACTAAAACCTGAATCTGCATCTCAGTGTCGTAATTGAATATGTAATTAGCCCTTCTCTTAAGGTAATGGTGGAACATTTTATGCTTAAATTGGCACATCAGTTCCATCTTGTTAATTTGAATTTTTGTTAAAAGAGGAAACAGAAGGAAAATTGTGATTGGTATTTTTGAGAAGGGATTCGTCGTAATTGGGGTCCACCATAGGTGTGAGACCGGATGGGGGCGGGGGGATCTTGGAGCGTAGGTCGGGTAATTAATCGGACGATTATGATAATTAACATGGCTGTCGTTGATCCTTTTTTTTCAATTATATTTTGTGTTAATAAATATGTAAATATTCAGTGTGGGACTCTATTGTCATTGAATTATTAACATGATGTAAATAACTGACAGAATAGAACATGTTTGTAAGGAGAGATATTTTTGTAAAAAATCAATGAAAATCCAATGTTTAATGAATAAAATTTTTAAGTTTGAAGCTACTGGCGTTGTTTCATTTATTGTTTTGCCTATCTTTGTGCCTTGGAATCCTCATGGTTTGGTGAAGCCAAGGGTTTTTATTCTTATCAATTTGTGAATTGTTATATGAGGTATCAACCAAGTTGTTTGTTGTACTGAATAAAGTCAAATTTTTTATTTTTTTTTTCATGCTTTCATGGAGACAGTCTGTGAGGGCATTATGATTTTACTAAGTTATTTCCACTGGATATAAAATCGCCAAAAAATCAGATAACCAGTTGATAGTATGAAAAACAAAAGTAATCAAGTCAATAACGACAAGCTCGTTCATTTGTTGAAAAAACTGATACCAGTCTGTAAAATGGAAGCATATAGGCAAGTTTCAGTAAAACGATATTGCAAACTTTTATAAACTGACGAGAAGAACCCTCCACAACATGAAAGATCCCAGTGCTTGGCTTTTGGCCTAAATTCTTTATTCAACTGGACATGAAAGATGAACAGAATAAAGGAGCGGAAAAGCGTACCTATTTCCAGCAATTGAAGGTCGCTAAAGATAAGCAGAGGTATAACACCGGTTAGCGCTTGGGGACGGGTCGTTCAAGCGATATGACAGACCACAAGGCTCTTATTCAATCATGCGAGACCTGAAGAAGCAAAGGCAGTAGACCGCAAGCACAATAAGGTCGTATGCCAATGGTACTCTCCTTCGTGGTCTGAAAGAGGCCCAAGTTGCCTTGACCGTCAAAATAGCTAATGGTGACTCGGCCAAGGTAAAGCTGCACGGGAATGTCGGTTGGTTGGCTTAATCCCGAGGTTCACGCGAGGCCTGTTTAACCCGTATACGTTCTACCACATAAAGAGACCTTACCCTTGGTGGCATAAGGCCGACCAAATTAAAACCAACAGACACGTCACAAATCATTGACAAGAAGGATTCCTTACAAGTTCGTATTCATGACGAAAATAACCTTGAAATGAGAGAAAAAAATAAAACCTTGCATCACAGACCTCGTGTATTGGTAACATTTCATCCACGTGTACCTGTAACGCCTCGTGAATGAGTCGTGATAACTGCTTTATATATCCACTGGAAAACTGAACGTACCTGTGATGAGAGTGAAGCTCTTGTATGGGCGCCGGGGACTGTTTCGGAATGACCTCGACGTTGCTTCGAAACTGGAAAAACCAGAACACCGAGAAGGAAGAGCGACCATGGCCCCCTGAAGCATCTCGCTGGAAAAGTAAATGAATGTTAACAAATAAGAGAAAAAGTGAAATATAAAAGAACTCTCTTGTCGAACAGAAGTCACCGCATTGGTGGTGCCTGAGGTCAATCCTCTTAGGTCAGGAGTTTCCCAACAGTCCAGTTCTAAGTATCGAGATTTATTTCCAGATTGTGCTATTATGGAGAAAAGTTGCATTGTTATTATGCAATAGGATAAAATAAGAATAGAGCGCCTCAGTGGCATGGTCGGTTTGGTCTTAGCCTGGTACCTCGGTGGCCGCGAGTTCGATTCTCGGGCATTCCATTGAGGTGTGAGAAATGTGTATTTCTGGTGATAAAACTTCTCTCTCGACGTGGTTCGGAAGTCCCGTAAAGCCATTGGTCCCATTGCTGGATAACCACTGGTTCCATGCAAAGTAAAAACACCATACAAACAAACAAACAAAAATAAAAATAGATATCGTTTATGTAAATGATAAGTTGTCTGAATGGCTTAAGCAATGTCGAACTGTGATTTTATTATTATTTAGAGCTGAAATCTATGGTGATGTGTCTAAATATACATAAAATCTTGTACGAGCTACGCACAATAGCTTGATCAGTTGGCCTTACTAACCTAAAAAAGGATGAAGGCCATTGTTATTATTATTCAGAACATGAACCTTATTCATATGGAACAAGTCCACGGAGGCCAGATACTTAAAATTCAGGCTTCTAAACAATACAGTGTTCATTTGAAAAAAAAAGTAATAGAAAGTAATAAGAAATACAGAAAGAAGACAGCGGTTAGTAGAAAAGAAGAGATAAATTAACGAGTTTTAAAAATGGAAGTAAACGATTGAAATACAGGAGGGTTGTTTTTGCACAGAAGTGCCTTGCATTTTCACTTAAATTTTCGAAGTTCCAATTACACAACATCCTCAGGGATACTGTTCCACAATCCGACGGCGTGAGGAATGAAAGACCTCTGCCAAGGACTAAGAAGTTCAACAGCGAGGCATATTTACTGCACATTGGTGCTGCTGTACAGCAAATCTGGTCTCTCTTGGCAGGAAAAAGGAATAAGGGATCAATTGTGAATGTGAGAGGTCTCTGTTAAAATACAACTTATGAAAAACTCACGAACAAGAGACCATTGGTCGATGGTCCAAGTCACAATTGCAAATTTTAGGAAACAGAAATCCGCTCTATGCAAAAGAGACAAACATCTGGCAGAAGCAGACATATTATCTGAAACAGGTTGCACTGATGTTATCACTGATATCAATAAATGAGGCCTTACGTACAATACCTAAATAACTTTTGTGCGGCATATGCTTAACCTTTCATTAGATGTTTCTCAAAAGCAAGACGTGAGTTAAAAGTTACACCAAGAATTGTTAAATCTTCAGACTCGTTCAGCCGAGTCCCATCCACCTGAAGGGAAAGATGGGTTGGAAAATTTTCAAGTTCTACTCTTAGTGGCATTTTCGTTTTGCTGGAGCTCAACTTCATACTCCACCGAGTACACCATTCACTAAACTTCCTCGTGTTACGATTAAGACTAAGGGCAGCTTCATTTCTCATAAGTGGAGAATTTACTACACCCACAAGTGTTGCATCCTTGGCATACTGAATGACCATGTTTTCCAGGCCAACAACCATATCACTTGTATAAACTAAAAATAACAGCGGGCCAAGAACACTACCCTTTGGAACTCTAGACGCAATAGGTCTTGGTTCACGAAAGATCCCATCAATAGCAACTTGCCACTGCACTACCCATATGGAAATCTTGAAGCAATCCTAAAACATATACAACGTTCTGAAGTTTAAAGATAGGTGCCTTGTGATTTACAAAGTCGAAAGCAGCACTCAAATCTCATTAATTAATCTACACTCAACACCCTTTTCAAGGCTCTCTTGCAAATGACTTTTCAAAACTAAAAGAGCCTCGTTGGCACCTGACTGCTTTGTATATTGACTATCAGCAAACAATCTATTAGATTCCACATACTTATATAGTGGCTTAAAAGTAAGTTTTTCAGCAACTTTGGAGAGCACAGGAAGAATATAAATTGCCCTGTTGTTACTGCAGTCTGCAGATATGCCACTCGTTGGAACAGGCATTGTATTGCTATGCTTGCGCTCATCCTCAGATATTACTACGTCCACCTGAAAATCTATACAATCCACTAACCTTTGGAGACAACGCACTGGAAACCTTGCCAAAAAAAACATAGGGATCTTCTCCTTCCCAACTATCAATATTATCAAGAATTTTCTTAACTTGACGAGAGCGAAATGCAAATTTTGTAAGAATAAGCTCAGGATGACAAACATGATGAATTAATATAAAAAGAGGTTTGGATGTGTTCAAGAACAGTGTCAGGAGATGAACCAAAGGTGTAATGAGCTCAAAAAATTACAGAGAACACTTCTGTTCTAAAGAGAACCGGAATAGCGGACCGAGATCATTAGAACGACCGAAGAATGGCTTGGGATTAATCAGTGAGCCTTGTCTAAGAACAGGTACTTTTAACACTTAGGTCTACATCATGGAGTGACTTTTTAAGGACCAAGAATACTTTGAACACAAGCTTGCATTATAAAATGATTGATTTAAGACTCATAAGTAGAACTTTTAACGACTAAGACCATAGAAACAGTGATCGTTTTAAGAACCCGAGAGACTTTTAAAGCATAAGCCCACAGGCTAACGAGATTGTTTAAGACCCAGGCAAACTTCTACCATAGATGGAAAAATTGTTTCTAGGCAACCCCATAGGATGAAATGATCTTTTATAGGAACCAGTAATACTTTTACCACATAGGCCCACATGACGGAGAGAGTGTTTTAAGAACCAGAAATCATCCTCTTAGCACAAAAACCCACACGGTGATGAGTTTTAAGAACATGAAATACTTGTAACACAGAAGCTCACGTGTTGGAGAGGTCGTTTTGAGTCATAAATCGTTTTAACGACTAAGCCCGCATGATGAAGGGACTACTATTTTGGCACTGTTTAGAAACTCGGAATTTTGGTCAGTGCTGCAAAGAAATTACATCCATTTCCGGACCTCCCAGTGACTGAATCGGGGTAAAGTACCATCATCATATATAAAAGGGGTCTATTTCATGAACAGAACTAAGAACGTATCCAAGGACCACCTTACCAAAAAAAAAAAAGAATAAAAAGTGATGATATTTTTTCATTAGTTCGGAACAGGATTACACAACCAATAGAGCAATAGTCCTTTAAATATATCAAGTAGCTCACTATTACAATCTTATTTGTTCTTTCGAGAGGAGCTGTTAGCAGAATAAATCTAGATAAGGAATATTAAGGAAATGATCATAGAAGTGAATAAGGAGAATTGTTTTTGGAAATGTCTATGGAAATAAGAACAAAGCAAATAAAGAAGGGGAGAAAGAGAATATTCCCCCATGAAATCAAGCAGACAGGCTTCGCCAGACCATCTGCTCTCTAGATAATCATAGGCCTAAGCAAAACTATGGAACCTGGCTTCACCCCTCCCTCTGAGAATCTCTCTCTCTCTCTCTCTCTCTCTCTCTCTCTCTCTCTCTCTCCACTTTTTTCAAAATCTTGTTGAAATCATTCGAACTTACGTAGAGCCTGTAACATAGTCGTGGTCATGATCTTCAACATGCAGTCTCTCTCTCTCTCTCTCTCTCTCTCTCTCTCTCTCTCTCTCTCTCTCTCTTGTAGGGGCTTAATTGTCTGTATAGTTTTCGTTAGCAGACTACATAACTCATAGTTCGAAAAAATTTTCAAAATTTCTCGGATTTTGTTTTTACATTTTTAAATGTGATTGATTTGTTTTTTTCAAACTTCTCATTACTTCTGTCAAGCCCTTTTTGATATTTGGCCATTATTTTTGAAGACCTATCGTATTTTTTGTATTTCGTACCCTCTTTCATTTCTATTTCTCTTTATTTCTCTGTTGACTGTTCTTTAGAATCTATGTTCGTTGCAAGGTGAGTGTACAATCTCATTTCTACAGATACCATTTTGGTCACTCTTCCATCAAGTACGGAGAAATCCTCCTACTCTTCCTGTATTATATATCAGCAGTCAATTCATGTCTCATCTCACTCTGTGAAGATCAGAAAACCCAGTATTGCCATGCCTGGTAACATAGTTTTTTGTAAAAGAAAACTATTGTGCTCGGTTTTGTCCGTCTGTCCTCCCTCAGATCTTAAAGACTACTGAGGCAACAGTTCTGCAAATTGGTATGTTGATTATGTACTCTCCAATCATCAAACATACCAAATTGCAGCGCTCTAGCCTCAGTAGTTTTGATCTTATTTAAGGTTAACATTACCCTTAATCGTACTTCTGGCAGCACTGTAGGTACCAACTACACAGGCCACCACCGGATCGTGGCTGGGGTTCATGGGACGCGACTGAGAGTTTCATGGGCCGCAGCTAAGAGTTTCATGGGCTGTGGCTGAGAGTTTATACAGCATTATACGCTGTACAGAAAATTCGATTGTGCCGAAGTACTTTTTACTTGTTTCATGTTACTGCTGCAGTATGTTGAACTTCCTTCTTGCCTCTGTGGCTCCAAGATGCAGAGCTGTCTGCCTTTCGTGGTCAGATCCCTCATTTGAAATGATTCTGTCCCATCTTCTTCCATTTCCATCATAAGATGAATGTCCTTTCCGAGGACAGTGGAAAATCTAAATAAATTGATAACGAAGGTAAGTAAATCAATAAACAAATGACTAAGACAACTATTGAAATTATATGATTTACATTTCTTTTTAACATATTTCCATTTATTTCCTAATACTATTTTATAAGGAAGACTAATTTACATACTTTATCGTTCGTAAAATGATTTTTTTTTTGCTGTGTCGATAACCGACTGTGTGATGTGAAATCAATCAATTCAGGTGAGAAATGGCTTAATAATTATGGTTTGGAATCGCTCATAATGAGTTTGTCTCTTTTAATTGCCTCGCTTTTTTCATATGATTTTTTTTATCAGTGACATTGATGAATATTAGATGCCTTTTTGTTTTTTTTTTTTGCTTTTCATTTTTCTCTTGTAAACTTGCCTAGTCAGTTAGAGGCCTATTCTGGTTGGTTTCATATGATGAATGGTCGCATATTTATAGTAATATTAATCATCATCATCAGCATCATCATCGCAATACCATGGGACACCAGAGTAGATGAGAAAGAAAGAGAAAAAATTTATAACTATCAAGACCTGAAAATGGAAATAAGACTGGTATGAGATATGCCAGTGGAAATTGTACCCATAATCATAATAGGCACGATCCCGAGATCCCTGAAAAGGAACCTGCTAAAACTAGATGCTGAAGTAGCTCCAGGACTCAGTGCACAGAGTAAGAAAAGTGATGGACTCTTAAGGAGGCAAGATGCAACCCGGAACCCCACACTATAAAAACCACCCAGTCGAATAGGATGACTGTGATAGACCATAATAATAATAATTATGATAATAATAGTTATTTATTAAAACCAAACATGTCTGTAGTTTTTGTACGTAAGGATACTCATATATGGGTAAAAATCCCTAGATAAATTACAATATATCTTCACCTATTTTCCAGCTGACAGTCTCCATAATACACTCGATGTGTTTGTCCAAGCCACTGGCCTGATGTAGTACACAGAATGAAGGTTGTATCTTGGTATGATACTTTATCTTAGAATAGGAACGTAGCTCTCAAAACCTCGTTTGATTGTACCGTCATTTTTGACGGTATGGATACAGTAGTAATAATGATATTAAACTTATTGTTGTTCCTTCCCTTATTTTTCTTTGGTTGTTGGTTTCGAGCGCAGAGAGATTTGTGCCATTTGGGTTTATTGTGCGTTAATATTACTAAGATATATCTGATTCCACTGAGATTTGACTACATTCCTCAGAGCCCTGCAATTTCAAGCGATTTTTTAGAGCATGTCTATATATATATATCTATATATATATATATATATATATATATACGTATATATATACATATATATATATATATGTGTGTGTGTGTGTGTGTGTGTGTGTGCGCGTGTGCGTGTGTGTGCGTGTGTGTGTTTGTGTTTGTGTGTCTTTTGTTATAAATCATGCTTGGGTCAGACAGTCTTATTCTAAGAGGAACCTTTTTAGTTGTCATCAAATTCCTGTTTTCCTCGTAGATGGGATGTATATTATACATAAATACACACACACACACACCACACACATATATATATACGTATATATATATATATATATATATATATATATATATATATATTATTTACATATATATATTTACATATAAATACCATTGCTTTTTATGTCAGTCATCCATGTACTGTTGTGTCAAAAGCTGTAGAGTTAACTATTTTTTTTACGAAAGTCATATGAAGTTAATAACTTCGTTTGATCATCTTGAAAATTCTTTCAGATTTAACACCTTCTCCAATGTCATCAGAATTCGATCTTTGCGGCGCCACTGCATCTTTAAAGGTACGCCTGGTAGTTTTGTCATTCAGATCAGGTATACCGTTGTATATACTTGCGATTGATAACCCCTTTTCTATCTTAAAATTCTCTCTCTCTCTCTCTCTCTCTCTCTCTCTCTCTCTTCTCTCTCTCGTCTCTCTCTCTCTCTCTCTCCACATTATATCCTTGTTGTTCCGTTGTTTGCCCCTCTTGTATAGCTGTCTTATGGGTATTTATGCTGTTAAACATCACATCAGCTCTCCAAACAGGCAGCCTTTTGTAGATCCTTTTACTGTCCCTTTCCTTTCTCACAACAACCGTTGAAAAGGGGAATTGAGAGAGAGAGAGAGAGAGAGAGAGAGGTGTCTCAGTTTTAATTTCATTATCCTATCACGTCTCCCTCTCATCTCACTCACTTTTGAACAAGAATGTCATGTCATGATAGGTTTTCGTATTTTCCTTTCATTATTTCCAACTTCAGGATCCTTCTCACCCCTACAGTTCTCTCTCTCTCTCTCTCTCTCTCTCTCTCTCTCTCTCGTAACCATATTAAACTCCTGGGACCTCCTTCCCACCCATTTGTTCCAGTTTTGAATGGGTGGCCCTCCAGCCCCGTTCACACCCTTTTTAGTCCGCATGTTAACCTTTTTTTTCCACATGTATTCTCTTGCTTTATGGCCATGCTCACGGAACCACCCACTCCCCTCCCTCCTACTGTGTCCCCATCCCCTCCACCTCCAATCATCACCCAGGGCTCCAACTTTTCGGGGCCATCTTATATCCCATGATGTCAATTACGTTGATCCTTTAAAATATCGGATGAGGAAGTGAAGCCACGCGCTCTGTTGGTTCGACAGAGTTGCACACCATACTCGTGGGCTGTCTTCGGGTAGGGACCCATGCTGGTATAAGGCTATCTTAAGCTAAATCAAACAACTGCTTGAAATCTCCTCAGGTTTCAGTTAACCAACCAAACCTCTTTAATTAATTAATCTAAATCAAACAATTGCTTGAAATCTCCATAGGTTTCAGTTAACCAACCAAACCTCCTTAATTAATTAATCTAAATTAAACAACTGCTGGAAATCTCCTTTTAGGTTTCAGTTAACCAACCAAACCTCTTTAATTAATTAATCTAAATCAAACAACTGCTTGAAATCTCCTCAGGTTTCAGTTAACCAACCAAACCTCTTTGATTAATTAATCTAAATCAAACAACTGCTTGAAATCTCCTTAGGTTTCAAGTAACCAACCAAACCTCTAATTAGTTAATCTAAATCAAACAACTGCTTGAAATCTCCTTAGGTTTCAGAAACCTCCTTAGGTTTCAGTTAACTAACCAAACCTTTAATTAAGTTTTGTAGCAAGACCAAGTAACCTGCATTGGTGGGTAAAGTGGCAGTTGTGGGATTTATGTATTAATGACATCTTAAACTAAAAAGTTAAGTATATCTTAGTTTAACCAGACCACTGAGCTGATTAACAGCTCTCCTAGGGCTGGCTCGAAGGATTAGATATTTTTGCGTGGCTAGGAACCAATTGGTTACCTAGCAACGGGACCTACAGTTTATTGTGGGATTCGAACCACACTATATCGAGAAATGAATTTCTATCACCAGAAATAAACTCCTCCGATTCCGCGTTGGCAGAGCCAGGAATCGAACTTCGGACCACACCGGATTGGCAGCCGAGCTCGAAAACCACTCGTCCAGCGTGGAACTATCTTAAAGTTAAGACACGCCTGACTTGGATGTGGCAGTTAGGAGCCAATCTATGGTTGTTCGGTAGTTATGAATTCCAGAAATCCTAGTCTTGTGACACGACATCAACTCCTGGGTAAACGTGTTATCGCAGTATTTTTTCTGCGTTAAGCCTTTGAGTTAATACCATTTTGTAATATGAGTTTTATGGGTATGTCCGAATTTAGTTTTGCAGCCATTATTGAAGACCTGCACCATCTTAATCGCATCCAAATTACGAAAGTACCATGGAAAAAACTGAAATTTATTTTCGCTGGGGAAAGGCAACGCTATCTAACGCCCCCCCCCCCCCCCCTTTCCCCCACACACAACCTTCCTCTCTCAATTTAGATAAAGAGGTAATTAAAGATCCCTTGATAATCTTTCTACTTCTTTTCTTTCTCGGTTTTTTGTTTTGATATTCATTCAGAGAAACTGGAAGTAAGGGGAAATTTATACCGGACTCCTTTTTTCTTTTCCCTTCGCGTAAACCGAGAACATAAAAAGTCGGAAAGAAGTTTCACATTTTTCTACCTTCTCCCTAACGAAGTTCGATGGAAGTTTTGAATGAGCTCGTGTAAGTTTGCATGTTTGTTTGTTTGCTAGTTTGTGTGTACACAAAATATCTAATAATAAACTTAGGCATGAATTTTAGTGAAATTCTGGAGAATGGGTGGTCATAGACTCTAGGCATTGGGAAAGATGATGATATTTCCGTTTGTATTGTGATCATGTTCATTCATAGTGATTTAACTTTGCATTAAATATTTGCCATTGACTTATACGCCTCATTTATAACCAATGTTTCCGAACCTTTAGATGCGCTATGTCCTTTGTGCCGTGTTATTCATTCCTTTGTAACTACTACTTGCTTTGTACTCGATGGAAGATTTTATTTGGAATAAAAACCTTCTCTTTTCCTCGCTCCTTAAGAAACGACTATGGTTCCTTCTTGGTATTCGGCTATTGTCGCGGATATTAAAAAGAAAGGTTGTAGAAATTTTGCTAGGACAGTCATTTTTTTTAGTTAATAGGCGTCGAGGCTTTCTCGAAAGTTTTAGGCCTACACATGATAAGAGGAGAGCTATACTCACGGAGTTTAAAAGTTGGAGAGAGAGAGAGAGAGATTACCTGCAGATTGGCTTTACCTGTTCGACGTTGAGGATTATCTCGGTGAAACAGTCAGCCATTCAGATTTTGACATAATAATAGCTATTATGAGATGAGGCTTGGTCTGGTTTTAGTATTAGCAACAGCCAAATCGAATCCGAATTGCCACCCGTTATTGGATCCGCCGAAATGACCAGTGGCGTCGCATCTTGGTTCATCTGGCTCCAGGATATCCAAGAATTTTTCCAGCTTACCTTCAACTGTCTGCACTGTATGATTAGCGGGTGGTTGAAATACAGAGGGAGAGTCCGTCATGAATTTGAGTGCGTGAGCGCGAACGATTGACTGATTGATTTGTAGATTGTTGGCCCACATGCCAAACACTGGGGCAACAAAGGCCATTCAGCACTGAAACGGCAATTGACAGTGAAAAGGTTTGGAAGGTGTAACAAGGGGGAAACCTCGCAGTTGCACTATGAATCAATTGTTGGAGAAGGTGGAAAGTCAGATGGAGGAAAGAGAATATGAATGGAGGCACAATAAGAAGAATGAAAGCAGTCGCAGTTAAGGGCCGACAGGACGCTGCAAAGAACCTAAAGTAACGCCTACATCATGCGGTGCACTGACGGCACTTAACACCAACGTGGTGACGAGTCGTGAGGAATCTAGAATCTAGATGATGCTTTGGTTAGGGTAGAGGTTATCAGACACTGGTTCTAAGATTCTTTTGGATTTAATGGGAATGACGGCGGATTTGGAACCAAGCACGATTTGACTCAATTGATATATAAGAGGTTTTAAACCGTTCGTACCCTTGGTGGATGCAAGTTCCCATATTGAAAAGACTTTGGGTGGATGCTCATTAGTTTCATCGCACGATATGCAAGGTCATGCCGGTGTAGCTGGCGGGATTTAGGGATATCAGATTTAGTTAATAAAATAGATGATTTTTATTCATAGTTTTATATATATTTTCAGTAGCAATCCGGAGAACGAGTCGGATTCTACGGGTGAATTAATTCTCGCAGTGTCGATTATATTTTTATTTGCTTCAGTGACGTCCATATTTTACAGCCTCGGAGGGTTGATCCCCTTGGGGTCACGAAACGCCGCCGCTATAGATCGCTGATATCTCTCATAGTTCGGATTCAGGGTTCAATATGCAGATGAGTAGTACTGATAGATGTTCGCATATTTCTGCGGGAGATGAGATGAGTGAATCTTATAATTTGAGAGGAGTGGGGCCGCCTCTAACTCAGAGGAGAGAGAGAGAGAGAGAGAGAGTGGGATTTTATAACTCCTTCATCTATTTAGATTGTCTCGCCGTAATTGTGCTCCTATAGATTGGGCTTCACTTATCTGTGCCTAAATATCAATTATATAATAATCTTTTTTCTTCGTAATAAATATTCTTCGCTGTCTCGGCAAAGTTAAAATGTATTATACATTAATGCACTTGGCTTATAACACGCGCTCGCGCGCGCCCCAGCCATCCAGTTTTCCCCTGTGCGGAAGCATATACGATGAAATGTGTTCAGTTTGCAGTTTTGTATTGCAAAGGAGAGAGAGAGAGAGAGAGAGAGAGAGAGAGAGAGAGAGAGTAGTAAGATGGCTGAAATTTGTCAGGGAAAGACACATACCAGCTGAGAAAATGTGAATTAAAATCAGTGTCTGTACGAACTGTCATTAGGGTTAAAATATTTTTGAGCCAACTAACACCCACAGAGAGAGAGAGAGAGAGAGAGAGAGAGAGAGAGAGAGAGATCAAAAGGGAAATGGGGAGGGGCTGAGGGAAGGGAACGCATTGTGCATCCAAACTCCGCCCACCACCTCGGGAACCAATCCCCACACTTACTGTTTCCCTCATTGCTGCACAAAAGCAAACTTTAGCATAACCCCTCCATGCAATAACAGATTTCGTTTCCCCTCGACGAGTCCTGTCCCCTCAGTACTCGCTTGATCTCCCCATCCTTTACCCTCACAAACCAATGGAAAAAAAAAAAAAACTTCCCAGCTTGTTTTCCTGTTTAACCTCCCCCCCCTCCCCCTCCCCCATCCCCCTCCCCCATCCCCCTACCCATTCCCCACTCAACCGAAGTTGCATTTTCTTTGATCAACTTTCAGAGTCGCATTTGTGTCACCGAACTTCGAGGGAAAGTTTCAACCCTTGAGTCTTAGTTTTTCGTTTTATATAATTTCTATGGTTCCCCTCTTCTTTCGCCAGCCCCCCTCCCCCTCCTTTGTAGAGTTTGTGGTGAGGTTCCAGAGAGGCTTAAAGTTCTCGGTGTATGTTTTCTCTGTTTACCAAATAAGGATTTGTAGTTACTTAGTCTCTGTTGTAGCTTTCTATTCTTCAAGAGGCGATCCATCGCTTCTTTTGGTTAGATACCTGTGAGTCTTTTCCATCAAGCCTGGGCTAGATTCGGGCCATAGGTTGTCGTTTATTTTGAGCGTTTATAACCTCTCTTGTTGTGACACTAAACTAACATAAACCAAGCAATCAGTCTGTCAACCCTTTTTTTGTTTTAATTTTATTTCGGTGGCCAATTGGACGAGCCACCCCATGCTTTCATCTAGCCCAGACCCGTAGGACACGAGGAAAGAGGAGGCTTAATTAAGGTAGAAAGACTAAAGATTGTTTAAGTCCAGAAAAATGGAAGCGGACAAAAAACGCCAAAGTTTGGTTGCAGGTGGAAAGATTCCTTGTGTTTGTGTGTGTGTGTGTTTGTTTTTTTCCCCTTCAGTGTCAGACAGTGCTGTTTGTGTGTTTCCATGTATTAACTCATGTTTACAGATATATAATAAATTTCAGTTTACCGTCTACCAGTACTTCTGTATATATCCGTTTCGAAACTGTATCATTAACGACCGTCTTCCTGCCTGCCTGTCTGTCTGTCTGTCTGTCTGTCTGTTATTTCTCGCTCTATATCTACGTTGTATCTATAAAGATCGCCTGCCTGTAAAGTCTGTGTTGCTCTGTCTGCCTGTCTGTACAGTGTAACTTAACAATCGTCTTGCCTGTGTTTGTCTGTTTCAACATTGCATCTCTAAAGTCGGCCTGCTTGTGTGGGTGCTTGTCTTACGCATTTTATCTTTAACGATCACCTGCCTGCCCTCTCTGTCTGTATGTATGTCTGTATGTCTGTCTTCAGGGAGAGTTCATGTAGCCATATTCTTTCTCCTAATTACTTCCTAACTCTGCCTTAATAACATCAAAAGCTCTGGATCTTCCCTTATCTTGAGAAAACCCATAAAAGTTATTAAATGTTCGCCCGGTGGCTGCTCTGCAGTATGGGGTCGCCTTAAAAGTCTTAAATCGGAAAAGCCTTTTCAGTGGATATATTTTTTTTCTTTTAAGCTCTGCCTCGGGAGCATTTTCCTTGGCTGGTAATAAGTCGGATTTTTTTTTAAATTTTAATTCTAATTATTCTTGTTCAATGCAAATGTAGCTTTAAATCGGTAAGATGTGGATTAAAATCGCAGAAGAGAAAATAGACATGTACACGCTTGCATACTCAAGCCGGTCTTCATGTCTGTATTAATATCGAGAGGACGACGTTTCTATTTGTTCATCACATTGTCAATGTTTCCAAATCTAAAAGAAGCCAAATCATGCAAAATAAAAAAAAATAAAGATTAAGGAAAAACACTCGTTTATACTTTTGAGCTAATTACACGTTAAAAAAAGAAAAAAACTTGCCATCCAAATAACCACCATTTTCCTTTTTTCAATTTCAAAATTTTAATATGACAGCATTTCATTGAACAGAAGACCCCCTCAAGGGGCGCTCTTCAACTACTTCCCTCCTCTACCCCTTTCCGCTCAACGAGGACCCCATAACTCCCTTGTAAGAATTCCTAGTAAACCAGGTTCCCATTACCCGCTTTCTATAGATAACGTCAGACCTTGTCCCCATAATAATCTTGCGTTGCTATCCATCCTACTAGGCCCCCATCATCAACGCACCAGGTCACTGCAGTACCTGTGTATAATTATCTACACATATGCACCAGTGACTATAGCTGGTTCATTTAAGGTAGATTCTTGGGTGAGCCCTATGCCTGCGAGACGTTTGTTTGGCAGCCGTTGATTGGCTGGGAGCGGCCTTTCTCCTGGCACCAGCCAATCAGCGACCGCCAAACAAACGTCTCGTAAGCGTCGGCCTCAAACGAGAATCCCCCTTAAGTGAACCAGCTATAGATAGCCCACATCCTATAGATATCAATTTGACCAATTCCCCATAACTCTTTCCTATGGATATCCTCTGAGCCAGGAATCCCATAACAGTCCTCATACACATGCCTACCCAACCGGATTTCCATAACCCCTTTCTATAGATATGAACCTTACTGTGTTTTCTTAATTTCCTTCAACCTGATAACTATGACTTCTATTTCTATAGATATCCACCCAGCTAGGTGCTTATAAATCCTGAAACCCCCCCCCCCCCTCCCTTCTGTTAATATCTGCTGAGCTCAATGAAGTCTCCATAACCCTTTGTATCATAGATATCCATTTATCAGGTGCATAACTCTCATTGTATAAAATCTCACTAACCAGGTCCCATATCCCTCCATCTTGTATACTATCTATATATATATATATATATATATATATATATTATATATATATATATATATATATATATATATATATGTGTGTGTGTGTGTGTGTGTGTGTGTATGTATGTATGTATGTATGTATCCTCCCAACCAGGTCCCCATAACCCTCCATCCTATATATATATATCCTTCCAACCAGGACTACATAACCCTCCATCCTATATTTATTTTCCCAACCGCATCCCCATAACCATCCATCCTATATATGTCTTCCTAATTAGGTCCTCATAACCCTCCATCCAATATGTATCTTCCCACCCAGGTCCCCATAACCCTTCATCCTATATATATCCTCTCACCCAGGGACACAAAACCCTTCATCCTATATTTATCTTCCCAACTAGGTCCCCATAACCCTCCATCCTATATATATCCTCCCAACCATAACTTTCCCCACAACCTTTTTATAGATAATCACCCAAGTTCCCCTTAACTTTCTCCTATAGCTACTTTCCAAGCCAGGTCTCCTTAGTTCTTCTCCTTTAGATATCCACCAAACCAAGTCCTCCTTCCCAATCCTAGACTTTCCTGCCGAAGTCTCCTAAGTACTGTCCGGTAGATGCCCACTCAAGGTCCCCTTGAATAACGACTCGTTCTGGCTCTTGGTTTAGATAAACAATAAGTGTTATCCTGCTTTCCAGTTTTGACTGATGTATGGGGCCGTGACTTTTTTGTGATGACTGGTACATAATATAACCCGTTTTGAACCCCTGAACTCCAGCGATGCTGGTATTAACAAATTGTTCTCTCTCTCTCTCTCTCTCATTCGGCGCTGCTTTAGGTAATCATTGGCGTGTGTAACTTTTTTCTTTTCTTATTCTTTTGCCGTTCTTATTTTCCTATTTCCTCGTTTCACTTCTTTGCCTTTTGTAACTCGACCTCTTCTCTTTTTCATTTTCTCGTCTCCTCCGTTTGATTTGGCTCTTCCATCTTTCTCTTGATTATTTTATTCTTATTATTGTTCCGCCATTTCTCCATATTTTGATCTGCATCAGTTGTTCTTCCTTCTCTCCTTTCTGTCATTACCACCCTTCCTTCATTTATTAATTCTTCTACTCTTCTTTGGCTTCCAGTCCCTTTACTTCATCCCTCCTCTTATAATTTTCCATACCCCTCCTTCCGCAGCCCTCCTACGCGCCCCCTCACCCCACATCTTGAATGACCTCTCAGGTTTTTTACCTTTTTTTATTATTATATTTCCCGTTCTTATTTAATAAATTCTTTACTGCCGCTCTCTCCAGGGTGTTTCTTTTCCATCAGCAATTCAATAAACCTCATTTTTTGTAAACTTCTGATATTTTTCGTCAACTTTTATCGATTACTTTTCTTCTTTTCTTACGGAGAGTTCATATTTCCTATTTGTCTAATCCTTAAGAATATCTTTTAAGTCCTTTTTTTTTACGTTTCAGTTTATTGCTGCTATTCTTTGCGGAGGCAAATATTGAAAGGCTGCTTCTCGTTGTTTCCCACAAAAGTAGTTCATCGTTTCCCACAGAAGTACTCGGAGGAAAGATATATTTGAAATCAGAACAGATTATTCTCTTCTTATCGCGGTTATAGCTTTCTGCCGATGCAGTTCAGAAAATTCTTTTGAAATTAGGCTTGGTTATTTTTCTGCTTTTGTAAAATATATTTGTATCTCGCAGGGGAAGATGTAAATAATATTTAAAATTTAATATTATCTACCGGCTGTTGTCGTATTTTTATATCCCGTAGAGGATATAGTAGGAAATATTTGAAATTTAGTTACAGTATTTCCCCCGCTACAGTATTGTCTAATATTTACATCATACATAAGATGCTGTCGACAACACACGAAATTTAATTACGCGATTGCCAGGTTATGGTCAGATAAGATGCAGTGAAATGAAATGTATTTGCAAAAGGAAGGCAGTTATTCTCTCGTTACCGTCTCATATTTGCTTCATAAAGAAGACGAAAGAAAAGAAAATGTATTTGAGATGAAACGAGGTTATTGCCCGTTTACTGTCCAATATTTCTTAATAATCTCCAGCCTTCGCTCTGGCGATTTCCACGTGATTTTATTCGGAAAGTTTTCTCGTTCAGGAATCTAAATGTTGATTACAGAAACCGCGGAGTTGCCACAACTTTTTGTTTTCTTCTGGGACTTCCGTTCAGACTGTTCACTAATGTTATTGCTTTTCACGGAAAAGCCACTCGACGTGTGAAGAATGGAAGCACTGGACGAAGGTTCGAAAACTTTGATATTATGGGATAGTGTTGGGGTGGAGGTGGGGGTGGGGGTGGGGGTGGGTAGGGGGAGGAAAATGAAGAATGCAATGTCCTTTTAAAATCTCTAGACAAAGGTCTGAGAAGTTTGATGAATATTGGTGTAGGGGGTGTGTTAATTGTCAGTAATGAAGAATGCAGGGGTTGGGTGAAGTTAAGGGGGAAGGGGCGATTGGTGAAGGGGAGGATTTTAAGTCCTGTGGGCCTCTTTCTCTCTCTCTCTCTCTCTCTCTCTCCTCTTCTTCAGGCCTGGTCTTCATCAAGGTATAAGGTTTCCCGTCCCATCGATTCTTGCAGTGAAAGAAAGGTTCGACTAAGCTTTACCAGTCACTATACTTGTGAGAAAGAGTTTGAGGAACTTAAATATTCTTTTTGGTACATTTGGATTTTTTGAATATTTTGGGATGTACTCGTTTGAGTCGTTGAGAGATAATTTGAGTAGTTTGAACTTCATTGTATAGCTTGAACCTTCGTAGGGCGTTTAAGTGGCGTGATATTTTGGGTTATTAAGTAATTTGAGTTTTTACAAGTGTTTGATTCGTTTCTACATGTCGTCGGTATTTCGAGTAATTTAAGTTATTTCTTAGGGGGGAGAGGGCGGGATTCGATTGGCTTCTTTGTTTCATTAATTAAGATTTTAAGGCAATTTCCAACTTTTAAGGGGAGCTACCCTTTATTCACTTCATACATGATGAACAAAATAATCACTTTGTCATTCAATCTTTTCTATCTTTATCGTATTGGTCACGCAAGCAACTTCACTTCTATAAAAGGAAAACGCTCAACAATCACTTCACGCACCTCAGTCTATACTTCCAAGGACACCTCGTTTCCCCAAATGTTATGCAGAAGAAAACAAATGTTATTGTTAGTGTTTACCCACACACACACACACACATATATATATATATATATATATATATATATATATATATATATATATGTGTGTGTGTGTGTGTGTGTGTGTGTGTGTGTGGTGTGTTTTGTGTGAGTAAGAAAGACATCAGGGATGAGGTTGCAAGCCCCATGCCCCGCACTTGACTCTTACCAGCTTATGGTACCCATTCACCCATTCACAGATAGCTCGACTGTTGTGGTAGGTACGTCGGGATCGGCATTGAACCACGGACATTGAGCATATATATAGTGTTATATATATATTATATATATATATATATATATATATATATATATATATATATATTAGTGTGCAGCATATAATAGGCATACACGCGCGCAGACACAGAAAGACATATATATATATATATATATATATATATATATATATATATATATATATATATATATATATATATATATAATCTTAGGAAGTACGGAAGTACGACTTAGATCTTGCTCTACTCATCACCTCCAGCATTTCGATATTTGTTTATCACCAAATACCTCCCTCGGCATTAAAGCTCTTGAAATAAATTAACAATTATCTTCATATAAATTATTTTGATTCAACCATAGACTTCCCAGAAGTAT
>NC_087211.1:41671427-41706427 GCF_015104395.2 Macrobrachium nipponense | reverse complement strand
TGGAGGAAATAAACTGAACGAGATAACGGAAGAAACAGATTACACCCGATGAAAGGAATGCGTAAAAAAAAAAAACACTCGAAAATGAGGAAAAAGCTTGAAGTAGAAAGGTTTTTATTTTAAAACGAAGTTAGGAACATCCAGTTTCGCTAAAGTTAGCGCTTTATAAAGGGTCTCCCGACGCGCACGTTTGATGTTAATGACGACACAAACGACAGCGCGTTAACTGTTAACGGGTGAACGTCCCTTTGACATTAACGGGCAACAGAGACATCTACTTTGCATCTACTGTCTTCCCAAAATTGGGAGAAAACCAAAGGGAGGCAGAAGATAGAGACAGAGAGAGAGACAGGGAGAGAGAGAGAGAGAGTGGAGGTGGAGGTAGACTGAAGGATTTTGTAGGATGTAATAGGACTCGGCCGATGCGTAGAGGAGGGAACGATATTGGGCGTTAGGACGCGTAAGAGATTTAATAAGGCGTCTTAGTCAGAAATCAGTGATCGGTAAACGTCCAAAGTAGCAGAGCATTCCTTAATATCATTACATTTTCTAAGTAATATATATATATATATATATATATATATATATATATATATATATTATATATATATATATATATATATAATATATATACACCATGGACCAGAACATTCTGCTTACTGTTTTCGTGAATTCACGGAAACTATATTTCTGAATATTCTTTCGTTGTGATGACGTCATGATTCCTTTAATTTTCTTTGTGTTTTGATCGTTTCCGTAACGTCAAGAAATCTCTTTTACTTCTGAATTCCGTTGTGGGGTGGGGGTGAGGGGGGGGGGGTGGTTGGAAGGGCCTGGGGGGGTTATGACCGTCAGTGCATCTCACGTAGCGTCCCTTCGGCCCTTAGTTGCAACCCCTTTCATTCCCTTTACTGTACCTCCATTCATATTCTCTTTCTTCTATCTTGCCATCCACCTTCTCCTAACAATTGTTTCATAGTGCAACTGCCAGGTTATCCTCCTGTTACACATTTCAAACATTTCTACGCTTAATTTCCGTTTCAGCGCTGAATGACCTCGTAGGTCCCAGGGCATGGCCTTTGGCCTAAATTCTATATATTCCTTCCTTCCTTACGTCTGAAGTTAGTCTTTAGTTTTCCACGAACCTTCTTTGTGCTAAAAAATTTGCTAAACAAATTCTTCAGTTTTCATGTGCCTACGAAAATTATATTTCTTGACGTAAATAAAACCCAAAATTTCTCGACGCTTTGAAAACTAAATATTCCCATAATTGGTTGAGATTAAGCTGACTTTATGCCAGCACGAGCTCTTGCTCTTGAAGCAGCCCGTAAATGGTTTTCCACGGATATATTCATTCACGACACGAAAGTTTAGTCCCCTCTCCAGGATTGATATAATGTGTTTCAGATCTAGTGTTCTGATGTTTGTCCGAGTCGAAAAATGGTTGTATGAGTTGGTTCTTAATTTTCGATAAAAGATGAGCCTTGCGTGGCGTATTTCAAATCAATTCCACCAATTTTTATCAATATATATGATGCAGTGATGTTGTTTCACCGTTTTTAGTGCCTATTAGTTGCATTGTGAAAAATTGGTATTTTTTTGGTTATGTAATTATTAATTCATTTATTGTTTTCCACTTACGGGTGTTGAATGATGTTTGAAAATGACCAGAATATATAACTACACGATGTCGTATATATAACGGGTATTTTCTTAGTATGACTTTTTTTTAACAGAAAGAAATAAAAACTACCCAACCTTAAAATATGGCTCGCATTTTTGGCCTTTGTTTATAGCCCAGCTTCGTGGTGGTAAAATCATTTTTTCCCTTGTCATTAGAGAGAGAGAGAGAGAGAGAGAGAGAGAGAGAGAGAGAGAGAGAGAGAGAAATGCCTCTCTCTCTCTCTCTCTCTCTCTCTCTCTCTCTCTCTTTTGGGGGAGGGGGGTCCGTTATCCACTGCTGTCATCGTTACAAACAATGTCCAACGATGTCTTCCGATCGACCGGTCACTCACGCCAACGCCACCAGATGTCCCCGCACCCGTTTCAGTGTCTCTCGTTTATGGTGAAGGTCTTTGTCCTTGAGGATTCAAATAGATAGTATTCTAGATATACATGTTTGAATTGTCATAAATTGATATCGAAATGTGTTGTCTTGAGGACAAGAGAGAATGACGAGAAAAGTAAAGGTTGGTCTGAGAAGAATGACCAGAAAAGTAAAAGTTGGAAATGAAGGGTCGCTGTTGAATGGGAATGAAAAAAGGAAAAGAAGAAAGCTGTTATGATTAAAGTAATATCCTGCAGTAAACATAGAAAAGGGGATGGAAGTAACAAATGCAGGAATATGACGAAGTTATTATAACAGGTAATTCCAGGTGACAAGATCGATCAGAGTCTTCTGAGGTGGTTTGGTTACGTGGGAAGAATGTATAAGTAAAAGTTGGTCTGAGAAGAATGACGAAGAGAGGCAGAAGGAATGATGATTCGGTTTTTGAGAGAAGGACTTCGAAAAGTGGGGAAAGCTTTATTGCTAACAAGTTTCAGATGAGTGACTTACTCCGTTCAGAGTTAAGGCCCACATACAATGAACGATTGTCTGAACTATTGTCGTTATCGACCCACACACACACTATTCATACAGTATGAACGATCTCCGCACCGATTTCAGTCTGAACAAAGGTTGTGTCTCGAGAAGACATGGCATCATCTCTAGAAGAGGCGCGCGACAGCGTTAAATCGGTAGACATACCCATACTTTGAACGATTTGTGTATGGCAGACTTAAGTCGCAAGTCAGTAACCTGGTCGTGACAGATTCCCGCTGAGATCGTTCAGATACGAAGCTCCGCCCACTTTTGCATTCAGACAAGCCCATACACAGTGTTTTTGCGAACGATAGAGACAATCGTTCAGTGTATGGGGGCCTTTAGTTAACGTGCTTCTCATGAGCCTTCTCTGCAGATGTACGCAGCGACTAGAACAGTGGAAGCTTTCTGCACAGGGTGTTCATCCTTGTTTAAGAACAAAGTAGCAATAACCTGTTTTACTTTGGAGCCTCCTGCAATTATGGAAATGGAACTCATCTCTCTCTCTCTCTCTCTCTCTTTGTACACACACACACACACACACACACACACACACATATATAGATATAATTAAAAATATATTATTATATACTATATATATATTATATATAATATATATGTTATGTAATGTATATATGTATATTATATATATATATATTATAGTTAATATTTGTATGTATGTATGTATGTATGTATATATTTACATATAATATGTGTGTGTATGTGTGTGTGAAATGCACAGGTAATTGAAATTATGAATAAAAAAAAATGTGATCAATTTGGACTGTAAAAGAGGTTATATGCTAATAACTGTACGGTCTCTCTCTTTGATGGCAAAGTAAATACCTCTTGGAAATTCCCATTTACTTAAAAACTATCGGTTTGCCATTGGAACACCTGATTGTAACTGACCAAAACCAACTGAAAAATCCGTGGTCTGTGTTAGGTAGCTAAGTGTAAACAGGAGCAGAGGGTGATATAGAAAGTACTTGATAGATGAAGGTGAAGACATATTGAAAAGGAAGGGAGTTCTCCGATCTGGCAGTTACACATATGTATGGGGGAAGGTTTACACTTGTCCACCTTAAACAGCCCCCTGATTTTTAGTTGGGGTAGGTTACTTATAGTCAGGTGTTCCAGTGCCTAAGTGATAATCTTTATGTAAATAGAAATTTCCAAGAAGTATTTACTCTGGTATGAAAAATAGAAACCCTATACTTATTAGCATATGGCGTATTTTCACAGTCCAAATTAATCATGAATGTCAGCAACCTCGCCTCGCTTTTTTTTTTTTTCAGCCACCTTCCTGTCAGGAAAGTCGGATTAATGTTGGATATAGAGTGATAAATAGATATACAGATAAAGTCGTGACGATCTTTGTTCATTTAATTGAATCAGTCTCGTTTATATAGCCTTCGTTATTGCGTAGATAAATCAGCTAAGCCAGAATAGGACATTATTAATTCCTCGTTGTCATCTACTTGAACGAGACGGAGAATTCACGTTTCTTAGAACCTTAAAGCTTTGGCTTTCAAGAAGGTTTCGCTTGAAATGGCATACCACATTAAAGCAGCAGGCCAACTGAAGTACGAAGAAATGACAGACAACGGAGGAAAAGTAAAAGTTAGAAAGTCTTACTGTTTCCAGTGTGCCCCACGTGCCACACTCTAAGCAGTAAAGAGGGATTGACTTGTGAACGGAAATATTGACGGTGGAGAAATCCACCCTGATGTAAGTGTTAATATTATATATATATTATATATATATATATATATATATATATATATATATATCTATATATATATATTATATATATATATATATATATATATATATATATATATATATATATATATATATATATATACATTTCATATCTGTGCGGAATTCCCCACCATTTTGGTGACTCGTGTGATTTTGAGATTTTTTCATTTTTCTATTTGGAAGTAATGTACCTTCTAGAGGCATCAAGAGGTAAATGGTTGCGCTGTCATTCTAAGTCATCCTTAATCATCTTATTTTTTATCTTTAATTATCAAATCAATTCGTTTTTATTCGAAATTTACATCTGCTCCATTTTAGGTCCGTGGATGCTAACTGTAAATCGTAAACGTATATAAATAAATACATGATTCATATATATATATATATATATATATATATATATATATATATATATATATATTACTGTATATGCATTACAATAATCTGGTGCACTCATACACGGATAGGAAAGGTGTAGTGAGTGTAAAACTCCATATAGATAAATTGTGTTTTGTGTACCGATATGGGTGTAAACCCCCACCTACGTGCACATGTACAAATACGCACACATACCCTCAGTAAATATTTTTGTGTTAGGGTCGATCATTTTTTCAGTAATACCAGTACCTTCTGGAAACAATTTTAATGATTCAGAATTGGGCCAATACATCATTCATTGGATACCATGAAAATCACACACGTTCGTACTTCAACTGGTGATTAGTGAATGTACCCCATTTTGCCCTAAATATTTCACAACATTTGCTGTTTCGTACACATCACATCCGACCTTGCGCGCACTCGAGCGCTTCTTGGAAGTCAAGAACGCCCTCCTGAGACTTCTGATTTATTTATGTCTTTCCAGAAATATACATATTATCACCCACTCAATTTTCTTACACTGTGTAAGCTAATCAAACAGATCATCTCAAGGCTTCAATCTTTTTTCCCTTCATTTGCATCCAATATCCACACTTCAGTTTCATACAGGTGAGATGGCTCCCTCAACGGTCCCTTCATACATTCCTACACTGGCATCCTTAGTCAACTCAAATCTCTTCCTTCGCCTATTTTGTGACTCACCTCTGCTCTCATTCTTTTTAGTTTTCTAGAAAAGAAAGCTGTTGAGATGGCTTTGTCTGTCCATTTGCACTTTTTCTGTCCGCCCTCAGATCTTAAAAACTACTGAGGCTAGAGGGCTGCAAATTGGTATGTTGATCATCCACCATCAAAACATCAGCCATACCAAATTGCAGCCCTATTTCCTCAGCAGTGTTTATTTTATGTAATTAAGGTTAAAGTTTACCATACTCGCACGGGCTGGCAACGCAACAAGACAGGCCACCACGGCCTGCTGGGAGTTTCATGGGCCGCAGCTCATGCAGCATTATACCGAAGCTTCTGAAAGGTACGTCTATTTTCGGTGGCCTTGATTATAAGCTGTACAGAAAACTCGATTGCGCAGAAGAAACTTCTGCGCATTGTTGACTTGATTTATATTCACTTCCTTATATTCATTTGGATCCATTGGCTCCATTCTTCCACCAATCATGTCAACATTCGTTGCTCCGTCAGAACAGTGGTGGTATCATGGCGTCTACTCTCATCACCTTACTCTCGCTCGCTGTTACTCTTAACTTTCCCCGCGTGCAAACGCTTTCAAATTCTTTGGCTAAGTTCCGCAGATATTATTGTTATTTATGTTATTGAGTAGTTTAACCAGACCACTGAGGGTCCGCAGTTTCTCTGCACTATCCCCAGTTAGAACATTACCTTCTGCATGCGTCAGTCTTTCCATACTCCAGTCACGACTCATTTCCTCATGCCAGAACTTTACACCGACATTTGTTTTACACATACGGCAGACATACAGTTCATACACATATATGCACATATTTATACATACAATTGTATATGTGTGTTGATATATGTATATATATATATATATATATATATATATATATACTATATATATATATATATAATATATATATATATATATATATATATATTATGTGTATATGTATACATAATTTATATTTATATTTACACACACACACACACACACACCACCACACATATATATATATATATATATATATATATATATATATATATATATATATATACGTATAAGCAAATACCACAGGAAATTGACAGGCAGAAGTTCAGTACCAAGTGCTCTCTCGTCTTTATTCACGCTTGGTACTGAACTCCCTGTCAATTTCCTGTGGCATTCGCTTATAACTGAAGTCACGTGCATCTACTGTGGATTTTTTTCAACATATTATATTTAATATATATATATATATATATATATATATATATTATATATACATATATATATAGTGTGTGTGTGTGTGTGTGTGTGTGTGTGTGTGTATGTGTGGAAAATTAAGTAAAATAATAACAGTAGTGCGTAATATTTCTTTTGAAAAATATTGTTCAATCTTTTTATTCCAGGTATATACAAAGTGGAAGTAATTTTTTATGTAGGAGATTAAAAGGTATCATTTATTTACTAGAACACCTGTGCGTTATGTAACCTGGCTGGCTCTTAGGCAGTTTTGATTTGTCGTGCTTAATTCTCCCTGTAGAACTAGTATTTCTACACACACGCATACCCAATAAGATCAGCTGTATTGGAATTCTGAGTTACTAGCTGTAGAATTTCGTTGGAATCTATTGAAGGACTTTTCAGTTGAGCTGAAAATTAGAGCAGGGTAAAGTTAAGGAAGCTGGACAGCAATGTAGGAAGAAATGAGAAGGAATAAATGTAATTTAAAAGGCAGAAAGCTGTAGTAGGTATTGCGGGGCTATATTGTGATACCATAATTAGGTTCGGCATTTATGCGTGACTCTCATTTAACAGATCACACGTACTTTAACGCGCATATTTTCCCCTGCTTCTACTTAATTAACCATTTACTCTGCATCATTTACGTTTTCTTTCGCAGATACCAGGAAGTTACCATTTTCTTCAACACGCATCAGTGATGATAGCAAAATTTAATCTGTTTTCAAACCCTGAAGCCGGACCATCACCGAAATCCAGTCAATTATGCCCAGGAAAACAGTGGGTCATTTTGAAAGGTCGTACAAATCAACAAGAAATACTGCGAAATCCGGCCAATAGGCGGTCAGGCAGACTATATTCAATGCACAACAGCTTGTGGGCAAAAGAGTGACCTCTAAAATAATTCTCCTAAATTATTGGTTTCAGGGAGAAATCGCCACTTAATTTTAAGGAGTCTGTAGAACACTATCGTTCGTAACTGATAATGAATAATCCAAACGGTCTTTGAAGTAAATATGACTGCGAGCACTTTGAAGGTCACTCGAATCCTGATGCGTAATAGAAGGTAGGAAAATACAGTAAGTCTCGAGTTTATATTTTCATTTTTGTTGACGGAACTTGTTCATAGTCAGAGACATACAGCTACTGCGTATCATAAATCAAAGTGTCTGGTTACTTTGATTCATAATAACATAAAAAAAATGTCGTATATGAATAAATATATAAATGTTTTGTAGTGGGTGTAGTAGGTACTTCAGTTCAGTGATTTGGCGTCCTCAGATTCTCTCCTGTAAGCTATATATTTAATACTACAAACAGATACGTTTGGTTTTGTATTTAAATTTTGCTCTGAACTCACAGCTACTTACACAGGCGCGCTCACTCATGTCCATTATCTCTTTATTTTTTTTATGAAGGCTTAATTGCATAATATATATATATATATATATATACATGTATAAATACGTATATATGTCTACACGTGTAAAGTATAAAATGATGTAGTCATAAAATGACCAGCCAAGGACGTCCGGTTTCATGGAACGCCTGAAATATGCAAAGGATCTCTGGATGTCACCCAGATCCACGATGTTGCAGAACGGCTTAGCTTAGCGATATGTGCCAAGGTCTCTCTCTCTCTCTCTCTCTCCTCTCTCTCTCTCTCTCTCTCTCAAGGTCAAACAAGGAAATAGGAGCTAGGACTTTAGGAATATTCGGTGTCCTGGTGCTTTTGCATAGAAGTGCGTTGGATTAGTTTTGCATTTCTTGTTCGATTGTAGATTGACTGTTCTCATATGAGACAAGTGGTCCGAATGGAAAATAAATTCATAAAAAAATAGCTTGCACTTCATTTTGTGTTTTTCTTCCATACGCATCAAGAGTGAGCCAGAAACGGCATTCTTTCCATCACGCAACACCAAAGCATATTTTCAAAGATATAATTGAAACGTAATTTCATCCTTGCGAGCAAATACTACCACTGAAATAAGATTTTGTTCTGATTCCTTCGATTGGCATTACAGTTGTTGTTGTTTGATATAGGTTCTGCAGTCCTTATGCCAGCGCGGGCCCTTGCCCAAGGGTGGCCTGCAAGGGGGTTAAGACGTATAAGAAAATAAAGGCTGATGTGGACAGAAATGCAATATTTTTTAATTGAAATTGTGTTACTTAGAAAATAATTTAGGCGGAAATAGGTTTTCACACATTGCTTGCTATCTATAAAATAACTGAAACGTAATTGTAAGCAATTCATCAGGTAGTTTTGTTCGTTTCATTCAAATGTTAAAAATAAATAAAACAATATTTTTTCTTCCGTTGGCAGTGTAATTATTCAGGCTGAAACAGGATCCAGCCAATCAAGCGAAAGGTGACTTGATTTGATTCATTCATACGGTGTTTTAATTCACCAGGTTGATACAGGTAACCGGAGAGTTTGAAATGCTTTGACTTAAATTATTTTAAATGGCGTAGCTCTTCGTATGGTTGAAAGCGATCGTTACAAAGTAATTGTGTCCATTCGTTAAGTAATCTTGGTTGCGTGATCAGAATATTTTACTGGTGCAATAATTACTGATGCGACTGAAGTTCTTGGTGCATCTGGCCATCCACTGACCTGCAGCCTAATCCAACTTTGTAACGATAGTCTAATGATTGGTTAAGCTCAGTTAAGCCTAGAAGAAAATTGCTCAAGCTTTTATAAGCCTAAGATTAACATTGGTTAAGGTTTGGTGAACCCGCGATGACAATTGTCTAGTCTTGGGTAAACTTAGGGTACACATTGGCAAGGGTTTGATAAGCCCAGGATGACAATTAAACAGCTTCGAATAGAATGATTAAAATGATTCAAGTCTACAAAAAATAAAGATGAAAAATAGTTAAAGTTCGACAGACCTGCACTGAAAATAAGCTAATCTTTAGATAGACCTTCGATGGATATTGGTTAAGTTCTGTTAAATCAAGTTGATTTCGTGTAAGCCAGAGATGAAAATGGTTTAAAAGTCAATGAACGTAGGATGATAATAGGCTAAGCTTCGATGAAGAAAACCAAAATTTCGATAAACCAATCATGAAAATGTGGATAGGTTTAAGAGGGAGATTAGTTATACCTCGGTAATCCTACAGGATGAAAACAATCAGTTCATCAGATGAACCTAGCATGCAAAGTTAGCTAAGTATAAGAGCAATTATACGTTAACCCATTTCTCTTCTTTATCAGTCCCCCTCTCATAGAGAAACAAAAGAATAAAAAAAAATATCTTAGCATTGACAGAATTGCTGGTAAATCAAGAGAAAGCGAAAATGCACAATTCCTTAGAGAAAGATTGGATAAGATTGCCCTTATCTCGACAGTTACTAATGTTAATAAAAAGAAAAAATAAAAGCAAGAAAAGAATTCTAATTCTGTGCTGTGTATAAGAAGGGAAAGAAGCTCTCACTAAATAGTACATTATGAGGAATTACCTGGTCTGGTGCCACAGCGGCTCCGCGAGAGAGAGAGAGAGAGAGAGCGGAGGAGAGGAGAGAGAGAGGAGGAGGTGTCATAAGATGGAGACCGTTTAAAAAGCCAAAAACAAAAAAATCCCTGAATCGAGAGACAGAAAAACAGGACACATAAGAAAAGGAGAAAGAATGATGAAAATAACGGCCAAACAAATAGACAGATAGGAATCAAAAGAAAGAGACGTCTCTCTCTCTCTCTCTCTCCAGTCAAGAAGAGCTCATGTGGGCACAGTCCATTGGCAATTAGCTCCTGATCTCAACGTCGAAGGGAAAACTCCTAAACAAGAGGCTTACGGTTACCACAGTCATCCTTCACCTTCTGTAATCTAATTAAGGGGGCTTCCAGGTGTGAGGACCTTAAAACTTACCTGAAAACTTATCCAATTAGTCCCTGCTCTTTCTCCCGGGAGAGGGCGCCGAGCTAATGACCAGTCTTCGAGTTTAGGTCTTCTTTGTCGACTTGAAATATATCATTTTTAGGTTTTTTTCGGACTATGTTCTTTATTACTTAAAAATGCTTATTTATTGTTTAGCGTGCGCATACAGTTTCTGTTAGACATGCATGTAGTTTATGTACTACGTCGGCTAGTGGTTAGCGTAGTCGTCGCATGAGGTAGTGAATGAAGCAATATGAGCGAGCTAAGTTAGAAAACATTGTGTCTTTGTCGACTGAAGCAGTGAAGTGAATGAAAAATAGATACTTGCATACGATTGGCTGGATGCAAATTTCTTGCCACTCTGCTTCCTCTAATATATATATATATATATATATATATATATATATATATATATACATATATATATATATTATATATATATATATATGTATATATAAAGGTATAAGCTACGAAGGAAAAAATAAACAACGGAGTTTCTGCAATATCTTTCGACTCAACGTCCTTTATCTGCTGAGTAAAGGACGTTGAGTCGAAAGATCTTGGAGAAACTCTGTTGTTTATTTTTCCTTCGTGGCTTATACCTTTATTTATGGATTTATCACGTTCCAAACTTTCGTGATTCAGTTATATATATATATATATATCTATATATATATATATATATATAATATATATATATATATATATATATATATATATATATATATATATATATATATCTATACTATATATATATATGTATATATATATATATATATATATATATATATATAAAATTCTCCCAAAATTACTGCTACAAGATCGATCCAAAATAAAAGGGTTAGAAAATCTCCGAATTCCCATATGATAGATAAGCGAATAGCATTCCATATCTCCTCCAATTGAAAACTCTTGTTCCGGAAAAACTGGAGAGAAGAAAATTCTAATGAGGAATTTCTATCCGAAGATATTTTCCCCCCCTTTTCCCAGCGGATAAGTTACCACGAATTAAAAGGGGCTTCGGACGTTTTGCCTTGGGAGTGTGAGGCGAGGGACGAGGGACATAATTATCTACTTTCTGCCTTCTTACTTCCTTCATCCTATACATTCTCTCTCTCTCTCTCTCTCTCTCTCTCTCTCTCTCTCTCTGTGCAGTCTGTCTGTTCCTGAGTATGTAGTGCCTATACATATCAGTATTTTATATTTATTTACATGTATGTATATATTATATAATATATTTATATATATATATATATAAATACACACACACACTATATATATATATATATATATATATATATATATATATATATATAGTGTGTGTGTGTGTAAATGTAATAGCCGCAATGGCCTCTTAACTTCTCAAATTCTTTGCTCTTTTTTGGATACGCTTGTCACTACAAAGGCTCAAGTTCCAACTTCAAAGAAATATGAAAGAAATCATGATGTCCGGTAGCGGGAAACGAACTCGCGATACCATAATCACGACGAGGTCACCTCGCCGACCTGACCACGAGGGTCGCAAGGTCATACCTCGTCGTGAGTGCGAGATAAGGTGGGCAAGGTGACCTCGTCATGATTATGGTATCGCGGGTTCGATTCCCGCTAACGGAACATCATGATTTCTTTCTATTTCTTTGAAGTTGGATCTCGAGCCTTTGTAGTGACAAGCGTATCCAAAAAAGAGCATAGAATTTGAGAAGTTAAGAGGGCATTGTGGCTATTACATTTACATATGTATCTGTTAAAATGACCAGTGGAATTTATGTATATATATATATATATATATATATATATATGAATATATATATACATACATTTATATATACATACATCATACATACATACATACATACATACATACATACATACATGTATATATTTCTCTCTCTCTCTCTCTCTCTCTCTCTCTCTACAGGTTCTTTTCTCCTTTGCGATGATTAAGCCACAAATCTAAGCCATAATCAAATCCAGTGTCGAGTCATCGGACCAAAATTTCGTAAAATTCAAATGACGTCGAATTCAGTCAACCTTCGAATCAACATTTTCTTTGCGTCGTTAAAAGGAATCTTCCCTTTGTCAGCACTGGCTGCTCTCAAGGCTCATTGTAACCCATTAGTACTGCCTTCATCAGGACACTTAAGGCCTGTTGCAAATTTCATCAGTGATATCTTATTTTTATTTACATGCGATATAGGTCACCCTTAAGGGAACTCTTTGATATTACTGATCCTTGCGGCCTTCATGAGAAGGGGGTCCTGAATCCCCTTCCTGTTATCACACAGGAGTCGTTGTGAGCTTCGGGAGATCCTCCCCCTAGTGCAGAGCTCCCCAGCGCTACCGACTTAGCCACGAAAACTATGTAAAGTAAATTGTTAGAAGATCAGCTGAACGCAGATGTAAAAACTGCAGAGGAGTGATAAAAAATGAAAATTTAATTATAGAAGAATGAATGATATATGAATACGGAATAAAGGAAGAATGAATGAAATATAAAAATTGATTAATAGAAGAATGAATGAAATATGAACATTTATTAATAGAAGAATGAATGAAATATGAAAATTGATTAATAAAAGAATGAATAAAACATGAAAACTGAATAACAAATGAAATAATCTAAGTTGTAAAGTAAACGGAAAAGCGATTTCTGTGTGCCTTTACAATGACTGGAACATTTCATTGTTTCTGGAGCAGTGAAAATCAAGACGGGAGGGAGAGAGAGAGAGAGAGACTCGAATAAATTTAGGAAAATAATCGCACTCAAAGAATTAACATAGGATTAGGCGATTAAATGATTATGAGAGTTAATTAAAAATCAGCTTCATGAATCTGGCCATAATTTAGATGCTATCTTCGTCCGTGCGTTTTTTTTTTTTTTTTTTTTTTATTGAACGGTGGAGGAAAAAAAGTTTCGGATAATTGCGTGCTAATCATGGTAGTGAACGGTAATTATCTCTATAAACACTAATTACTGTTCAGAGCATGGGTCATACCCTGGATAATGTGGGACGTAGGTCTATTAATGTCTCTTAGGACTTTATTTTAGCCTAAATTATTATTTCTAATGGAGGCGTCGAGGTCATTTTGCGCTACTTACCCCTACACTCACACCGTCCAAAGACATGAAGTTCATTTTGGCCCTAAAACAAAATTTCAGTTAGGAAGTAAGGGAGACAGACGTCGTTCTGTTTTTTATTTATTTATTCATTTTTTTTAGTTATGTTAGTCATTAGGTCTTCTATATGTGCGATTGCCATTATGGAATGGGCCTTTGGACGCCTTGAATACCTCGTAAATTATAGCCGTGTGGATGCAGACCACTTCCTGCCAAAGTAATAATCATTTCAATATCTGCGTACAAGAAAAGCGAATAGGAAAGGTTAAGCACGACGTGGATAAAGATGGATGAAAGATATCGCTTGGGTATGTCAAATAAGATCTTTTGATATATGCCTTTATCTGTTTAAAGGGCAATAAGCATTGTTACAAGCAATAAAATTATATTAATTTTCAGGAAAATCGTGTAGTCTTTCCTAGATTTTCACCACCCCCCCCCCCGCCCCCACCCTTCTGCGGACTTTCGTTTCATTTTGCTTTGCCAAAGTTCTTGACTTCAGTATTTTTTAGAATTAAATTCATCAATAAATCAAAGATTCCGTCTGGGTATTTTCTAGAGGTTTGATCGAGCAGGCAACCATTTTTAATCATCAAGAAACGTTAAATGTAGCTGATGGATCAAGCGTGGAATTTCAGAAATATACTCAATAAAAAAAGTTCTATAGCAGCGGCTAATGAATGACTCTTTGGCCTTATTATCGTAACCTGGCAGCAAAGTTCCTAGATTTAGTATATTAGTATTGCACCGGTTTTTTTTGCCATGCCTCTAGGTTAGGTTGGATTGGGTTAGCTAAGTTAGTTCATTAATGCTTCCTGACCCAATTTGAGTGTGGGAAACGTAATGACATTATTTTCAAGAAGATTCTATGGATGGTTTTTAAGATGTTGGCGCCCCGCTTTTTCAGGGAAGATCCAGTATACTCGGTTACAGTCCAGGAATATGCAGCCTAGCAACATTGTCAACAGTGCATCTGATTTCTTAACGGGAGGTTGCCAGGCCGTAATGACGAAGCCTTCAGACTCTGCGTCCGCGGTTGTGATTTATAGAGCACGAATCACAAATCAAACTACGGTCACCACTTGAAAGTGCTGCCGAAATTTCAAGTGAAAGAAACTAGCCAGTCCTTCTTCAGCTTAATGTTTAAATAGAAGTATTATTAATAATCAAATCATAATACAAACGAAATTGAAAAGAAAGTCAATCAAGTAATAATAATTTTCGTAACTGAATAATGGATTCTAAAGGAAAATGCTAAATCTCCCACTTGCAAGACTTACTTATATGGCGATTGATATATACTATATATACCTGGATATATAGGTTCGTTTGTATTATGATTTTGATCATTCATAATGCTTTTATTTGGACATTAAATATATATTATTATGTATTAATATGTTTATATATACATAATAATATGTAATGTGTATTTATCTATGTATGTGTGTGTGTGTATATAATATAGTTGTATATTATATATATATATATATATTAATATATATATATATATTATAAATATATATATAAATATATTATGTTATATAGTTAATATAGTAAATAGTTTGAGGCTTCAATGAAATCCACCCGCCGAGGAAGAAGGTTGAATCTGTTAGCTATTATATGGCCTCTTCGGAATGGAAGCCAAAGGACAGAGTGATATTACAGTAAACTGATCATCTTGACGGTTGTGCTGCCTTCAAGTCCTCATTGACCTGGTTCAGAAATTATACCTCTCTCTTTCGTTTGCCTGAGCTATGAAATATGTACCTGAGAGAGAGAGAGAGAGAGAGAGAGAGAGAGAGAGAGAGAGAGAGAGAGCAGAGTTCCATCATATAACTAATACGGGAGTTCCTAGACGAAGTAATCCTAACACGCATACACACGCTTGGGTGGTTGATATTTGAGTGTGAATACCAAATGCACACTATATTTTACCTGTCAGTACTAACCATTCGCACAGTCAATTATTGCCAGTAATTGTGGATTTGTGTGTAATAAGCATTTCCACAATCTATTCTTGGATGTTGAGACTGATGTTTTGTGGAATAACCTGTCTCTTTCTTCATTCGCTGGTGGTTAATGATAGAGTAACTGACAATTGAGAGTGAGTGTATACAAACATTTTTGCCGGGCCAGTAAATGACTGAGTGACCGAGTCTGCTGCCTTGAGTGCCCCTGGCCTACCATTTATAAGTCATAGCATGCATCTAGAAATTCTAGATGCATCAAAGAACTTCAAGGAAATTGTAAATGCGCAGAAACAAAACTATCCCTCCCTTGTCTCTCGGTGGCCAAGTCTCATTGAGGACAAACAAACCATCATATACGTATACCTCAGGAATCTTTAACCCAGATGATTCATCTTCTTACATTTCGTAAACATATCCAGTTTCTTCATTGGTAGTTTGGGATTTGGTTCTTGCTCGAAAGAGTCCTGGAATTGATTCTTTTGTCTGCATCATGAGAGCGCAAGAATATCTTGTAATAGGATTTCCACGCGCTATGCTCATCTTCATCTTTTTATCTGGTGGCAATATTGGAGATAAAAGGTGGGCGTCTCACATTTCGGGACTCTCGTAACGTGCGACTATTTTGGGTTAGAGGCTGCGTAGGCACGATTCCTTAATCATCATTATTCACTGAGATCTTAATATTGAAAGGAATAGCGTCAGGCAAAGGAAGAATATGCTGTGAATAACTTATCATTAACTTTTGAAAAGGGTCAACCCGACGGAGTGAGTTATACCCCATCGACGATTTCCCATTTGTCAACTGCGATTCACAACATTCTACTAACAGCCAGATACATTATTCGTTTCTTAGGTCAAAAGTTTTAAAAGGACTTATGCATATCGTTCCCTCCTCGTCCGGTCCGTGGATCGAACGGAGGATATTCATTTGTGAGCGAACCCCCTTTGCGCGCGCGAGCCCAAGATTGTAATGAAATTGGCGTAGATAAAGACATATGAGTTGATCAAGGCAGTGGTGCATAGAGTTACAGAGAGAGAGAGAGAGAGAGAGAGAGAGAGAGAGAGAGAGACTTGGTAGGCGACTACGAGCGTGAGTCACTTCTCAAGAACGTCACAAAACATGTCGCGACCGCAGAAAAAAAAATTATCTTTCTCTTCCATGTCTTAATTTTTTATTTTTATCTATTTTTTTTATTTGCCTCCCTCTCAGTCTTTCCCCCTTACCCGCCTAGAAAACATTTTTAATTCACTTCATCTTCTGCTTTAAGCAATCGTTCAGCCATTGTCTTTTTTTTGCAACTCAACTGTTTCTCTCCTCGCGCTCTGCTATGCTATTTTCCTACAAATCTTCCTCCTTCTCTTCCACCCAACTTCTACCTTCTGTTACCCTGTCACTTATTTATTCTTTTGCAATTTCTGTATCCCATTCCTTCTCCTCGTGTCTTTCTTGCCTCTGTCTCCTCCTCCTCCCCCCGCTCCCCCTTCATCTCCCTCCACATTTTTATTTTCACTCGGCAACACCGGGGAGGCGCCGTCAGGTGATTCCCTGAGAGTTCCAGAACGTGTATGGGAGGTGTCCTCAGAGGCAGTCGGGGTATCCTATTTCGACTGCGTAGCTACTCGGGTATAGATAAGGCGAAGAAAGGATTCCCCGCTCTTCCTTCATTTGAGTTCCTAGGAGATCCTTCGCCTCCTCGCCTTTCGTTGAGAATGAGAGGAGGGAGGACGGAAATAAAGGATCTCGCGAAAAGGAGGAAAGGAATAATAAAGCGCAGTGTGAAAGGAAGTCAAAGGTTGTGTGTGGCTTTGCCAGTGAAGCGAGATAAACATTTTATGGTTTGTTTACAATACAACGACTTCGGACTGAGCTCCTCCGGAGTACTTTTCAAAGTCCTTTCAAGTCTTTGTATAAGCCTTTTAAAGTCTTCTCGGCAGGTAGACGTTACCTGCATCTCTGTGCTGGAATGTTGAAATCTAATCCACCCCTCTCCAGCTTGCAAAGAATGTTGCCGAAGAATTCGAGATGGCATAAAAATGACCGCCTCGTCTGGATGGATCTGTGTAGATGGGCGGTCAGTCCTGTTCGCTCTTTGTGATCCCGCCGTTCCGGACTGCCAAAAGGCTCTTGTGACGGTCTCTCATGGGTTGGCCTAGAAAATAATGCAGTTTTGCAGTTTTCTTGATACAAAGATATATATATATATATATATATATATTATATATAATATATATGAATGACTGTTAAATAATTGTTATTGGATATACAAACGCAAATCTATTTATAGTCTTTTGTATATATATATATATATATATATATATAGTATATATATATATATATATATATATACATATAGATATATATATAATATGATTTTTATTGGGATTACCCACAAACCTCAAATGTTTATAGTCGTTTGTATATAGTATATTGATTCCCCCCTTCTTTATAAAAATTTGTGCAAAATTTCGGAGGTATTGCTCAAGCTTACTGTTAACAAAATGATAAGGACTTTAGATTTACGAGAATTTAAGCTTAGATAGTCTTCAATCATCTTTATAAAAATGGAAGTCAGATCGATAGAAATGCTTGTAGTTCCATAACGATTTTGGTTCTATGCTTACGTAGTGTGCACGGACTGTTATCCAGTAAAGGTTCATAAGGTGAAAGAGTTATATTACTAGATCGTTTATTTATTTCACATAAATAATTGTTTGCCTAGCAGCTACAGATACAGGGTGATTAGGCAGCAAGAGTCCGTTCTGTAACAATGACTCATTGCTGAACCTTACCAGAAACAACTCAGCCTTTTTTTTTTTTTTTTTTTTTTTTTTTTTTTTTTTTTTTTTGTGGGGGGGGGGGCGGTTGGCGTTGGGATGGGGTGGGGCTGGCAGTAAATATCCGCAGCCGATGTATTGAACATGATTTGATGAATCTGTATTTCCCTTCATCTTTTTTCCACCTATGGAGGTGCCAGTGTTGATTTTATTGTCTCGCTAGTAAGCAGAACTGTAGGAGATAGTGATGATAAGATAACATTTTTGGGTACTAACCATCCCGAAATGTGGCATAGAAATAGTGATGTTGCATTTACTTTCTACCACCACAATTTTCGGAACAATAGACGCTCCAGAGATACAAGCTGCAAATGTTTATACCAAGTGGCAAAAAAGGAGAGAGAGAGAGAGAGAGAGAGAGAGAGAGAGAGAGAGAGATATTTTATGGTACCAGTTCATAACATATTTTATGGCAGCAAGATATATTGTTGTTGATTACGCTGGCTTTATGCAAACACAGGCTCTTGCCCCCGGAACAGTCTGTACGGAGCAAGGTATAGTGAGGGCGTATTTTACATAGCCATAGCGTCCTTGGTGGTCGTACCTTTTTGAAAACGGAACGAAAGATTCTAGATATAAGTTGGTCGACTCTTTAGCCGTAATTGAGGATAAGAAACCTTAAAGAGAATTATTATTAAATTTGTATTAGGGATATGCGGACAATCATGTGCGTTCGACGGTTCATACAATGTTTATAAAAAAGAATATTATTAATGTAAAATTTCACTTAAAATTCTATACCGCCTACGTTTAGGCCCAACATGGAGTTTTTACCAAGTTGCCGAACCTCAGCATGACAAAAAATTGAATATTTACTATAGATGTGCATGAGCGGCGTGCATGTGTGTGTGTGTTAGAGTGAAGATTGAGATAAATTGGAGCTTCATTAGAAAATGATAACGTAGACACTCGCGCACAGGCTAGGACTAGGTAGATGTTCAGAAGCTTAGCAAAACGTATTTTTAACTACAGTTTTGAAGGCATTTAAAATGAGAGAATAACCTTTGCAAGATGATGTAAATGACAGGGTTAGAGGAGAGTTCTTCTTCTTTCAGATGCTCAGCGTCCTTGGCAAGTTGGCTACCTTCTGAACAGTCACTGACTCGAGTCTCGAGTGGCCGGAAAAGAACGTAGTTGTTGACATCGGATAACATTGGCGGTAATTTAATAATTATTGCGTGATTTAATTAAAGTTTAATTGTGCTTGTGTTTTGAGTGTTTCGCGTTAACGAACTAAACCGGACTCGTGATTTTAACGGTGATACGATTCCCCAAAATCCGTGTTTTAACAGTGTGTTTTCCTGTGATCTCGGCTGCCATTAAGCCTACGTTGGAAAGGACAGCTCAGGTAGCAGACAAGTGATGTAAGTGTTTCCCAATTATTTTAAAGTAGAATTTTCATATCTATTGATTTGATATGAATTAGACGATGTACACACAGTTCTCTGCTTATGATGCGTCGTCGTAGAGTTTGAGTGATTTATGTTTAGTCCTTGCTCGCGGTTGATAGCTTAGCCTAGGCAGTGTCGTATAGCCTAGGTGTTTTTGATATTCTCTTTGGTTAAAGCTCTTTTCTTTGGGGGCCGGGAGGGGGGGGGGCGTCATTTCAGATTAATATGCAGTGTGTTATTGATAATGGAGTTTGTACTAGCGTTTTTCCATAATTTAGTAGCTGTGATTAGAAAGGATGTACTCTATAATAGAGTTCTTTAGATTTCTTATTAGGCTTACCACAGGAGATTTGGGATTTTAATCATAGGCCTATATCAACATTTACCAGAATAGTAATAAATGAATATTTGATGTGTGGCTTTTGCCCATTATATTTTGAACAAACAGATTCGATTCCCGGCCATTCCATTGAGCAGTGAGTGATGTGTATTTCTGGTGATACAAGTTCACTCTCGACGTGGTTCGGAAGTCACGTAAAGCGTTGGTCCCGTTGCTGAATAACCACTGGTTCCATGCAACGTAAAAACACCATACAAACAAACAAACTTATTCACTCGATATTTGATTGGTGAAACAAGAATACAATTACATCTTTAAGCATACCATTCAAAAGTTTGAAGTTTCTTCACAAAATGTGATTTATGAAAGCGCCATACGAACTAAAATAAGCATGTAAGCTCTTCGTAAAATGTTTTCAAGAGTTTTGAAATCCAATAAGGCGGCAGCCGCGTGACTTGCCGTTCGTAACCACAGACAATCCACCACCTCTTTCCGCAGCACTCACTTGAACAAATGTTAGGCGTATGTATGTAAACATTTATTGATCTTACTTCAGGGTTGCAGTTGTAATCAGCACAATAAAACATTTTGTTGCCTATATTAGTGAAAGTATGAAACTTTTTATTCCCGGGGTCATGGTTTGAACTGAAATTCATTTTTACCTTGTAATCGGTGGTTTTATCCTCACTGCCATCACAACTGGAACTCCACAGTGCTTGTTGGAACTCCACAGTGCTTGTGTGATAGTAATTATACACATTTTGGTCTTAATTCACTCCAAATTGCACTTTAACCACGCTGCGGTTCCTGGTTCCTAAGCGCGCACTCCACAAACACAGTTACGGGCAGCACACGAGTAGTACACGGTTTATGAGGTGCAAAGCTTTATTCCCTTAATTGTTTACTTCACTCATTATTTAGTTTAACTTTACTTTGTTACTTCAAAATGTTTATTTAATTCATGTCTATTATCCATTTTTACACCCAAATTAGCCCCCAAAAATTACAGATATGCGTCTCTTTGGGACCAGAACAATTTAGTTACTCACATGGCAGCCACATCTTTCCCAGCCTTCCCAGCTGGCATTTGAACAATATTTGCATATATATGTAACATTTGTTGATATTACTCAAGATTGTGGTTGTAATCAGCACAATAAAATGACATTTTGTTGTCTATGCTAGTGACAGTATGAGAAGTCTTATTCCCTGGGACAGATTAGGTTAGGTAGGTAAGCTCTGATTAGGTCATGTTCATTTTTGTGTGAAGAACCTGTTCCAGTTGACGACTGTCTGGAATCTGGCTGCACAACTAAAGTAAAGTTTTTTTTTTTTTTAGCCAACAGCAATGGTGGTACATGTTGAAAACAGTATCAAGGGTAAAATTGAAATTGTAATATACGCATTTAAAATGACCAAATTCTCAAGGAAATGAAAAGCTTTGCAACAAAAGCAAGAAAATAGCCCAGTGGTAATTACAGGGCTACATCGAAATGTAACCTAGACCAAGGTGCCACAGTTTGAATGGCCATAAGGGTGGTGCTTCACCGCCATGGAAGCCATAACAGATCTTCGCCTATTAGTATAAATTTTAACTTTTGAAATTTAGCTTTTTTGTTCTTATAACGTTGGTATAATTGAATATAGATGGATGATTTGGGAATGATTATCAACATACCTACCCTGATTGCTGAAAGTTCTGGGTCCATGATGCATCCTTAAGTTCTCAAAGAATTTTTAATTAGTTTTTGGATAATTAGACTGGGGCTTTCAAGTACAGTGGAGGTTTCATGTGAAACGTGAGTAATTTGAAGGCAATTAAAGTAATTATGCATTTTTTAATTGAGAATTATATTTTTCCTATTTTGTCCAATCCCTTTTGAACTTAGCACCTCAAGAAGTTAGGCAGCGAAATGTGGGGGTTCACCAGTAGAGATTCACAGTCATTTTAAACAATTTACATGATCTAAATCTAATATGAGAAATGTGCTATAATGGTATCTATCTCAAACCTCAACCTAATCTAATATAAGTTAGGAAGCCACAATTTAACCTTAAACAGGAATGCCCCCACTTTAACTAATTTTTTCTTACACATTGTAACCTAAGCAAGCCTTATTATATACAATGCAGCAACGTAGCTTCTCAATGGACACAAGCAAGATGCTTCTCAATGGACACTTGTAGGTGTGCTGTAATTTAGCTAACCTTACAGGCTCCACAGTCTTAACCTAGTTAAAAGCACATGGGTGCAACAGCTTAACCAGTTACAGGGATTCCCTAAGTTAATCAAACATCCCAGTATTTCAGCCTTTATTGCAGCAGGAATTCTCTAACCTAGCCAAAAATTGGCATCCGTCTTGTAAATAGAATTTAATAATTACTTTTAAAAAAGAAATCTGCAATAATCTCTTAATTTTGACTGAGGTATGGTGGTTTTGGTAGGTAATTGCTAAATGATATTGTTAATAAGCTGACATGTAGTTGTCAAGACCTATTATCTCACAGGGACATTCTAATCTGGTTTGAAATATGGATGATGTAGGGACACCTTAACTGAGCATAGATTTTAGGTATTGTAGCCATACTCTAGCCACAACACACCACCTAGCCCAACGTACTGTAGCTACAACCTACTATGCCCTTTCAAAAACACCCAAGCATAGTCTGGAATATGGTACCATTGTTAAGAACAGCGAAACCAGAGCATAACTTCTTAACTGTGATTCCCCAATCTAACATACCAGGAGTTCAGCCTGACATTTAGCAAAGATTCCCCAACCATACCTAACATATAGATGGAGATGTATTTGGTTGGTTGGTGATGCATCCCCAGTTTTCACTAGCAACATTTTTAAAGCAAAAAAATTAGCAAAAATAACATGGCGTTGAAAGCTTTGATTTGGTTTATTTACATTTAGTATTTGTATTATTGTATCAGGTACTTTGGCTTTAGATGCTACAGCACTTAGATTATTTAGTTTTCAGTTCATTATTTTAAAAATATTTTCCCTTATGCATTTTCAAGTTTATTGATATAAAGTTTAATTAGCTGAAATTTTTTAACAGCTGTTTTGCGTCGGGAATTTCCTGGGCCAGCAGTACTAAAGTGTTTGCAGTTGGAGGGATCTGCTGCTGGTTAAGTGATATATTTTAAGATTTTGTACATGCAACTTCCCCGGCAGATATATACTTAGCTTATGTCTCTGACGTCCCGACAGAATTCAAAACTCGCGGCACACTCTACAGGTAGGTCAGGGGATCACCCTCTCCCGCCGCTGGGTGGCGGGAATAGGAACCATTCCCGTTTTCAGACCAGATTTTTTCTGTCGCCGGTGCTAACAACATCGTTGTTAGTTCCTCCTGCACGGAATTCTGCTTGCTTTGCTAAGGATTGTTTGGTGAAGTATTCTTTCTTTGGCTTTGGTATATGCTGATTTGGACCGTTATTTGGATTTGCTTAGGATTCTCATTATGGCTGATGTTGTGCCTGAAAACTCGTTTTAGAGTTTGTGTGAAAGAAGGATGTAAGGTGAGACTGCCGAAAGCTTCGGTGGACCCTCACACTATTTGTGTTTAAATGTAGGGGGAATGATGCTCAGTTAGTAACACATGTGACGAATGTTTGAGTTTGACTGAAGTGCAATGGAAGAGTTTGACTGCGTATGTAAATAAGTTGGAGAAAGATAGAATTAGGAAGCTGCTAAAAAGTTCAAGTAGGTCCTGCTCTTTGGATCAGGACAATCTTCTATTTCCAATGTAATTTCTCCTACTGCTAACGCAGGTTCAGCTCCTTCCCCGCAGCGAAATCGTAGATTCGTCTCGATCGGAGAAAGCTGCAATGGAAGCGTCGATCCGTAATTTGCAAAGGCAATTACGAGAAATGGAAGGTAAGAGTGAAGTGTGCAGTGAAGTGTACAGTGTCCCCAGTGTAGTGGAGGGGGGCGTCTGACCGACTCCGCATTGCTCCTAGGCCTAGGACCTCTTTCAGACTCCCATGACCAAGGGAGGAGGAATGTCGAAAGCCGCAAGGGGGATGTAGAGTATTCCCAACGGTCAGGCGTCCCTTCGGCAGGCCCTGTAGACTCGTCCCAGGCTGCCTTGGACAGCTATAGACAAAGCGTCCCTAGGAAGTGGCGTCTAAGTCGCGCCCTCTGAAGAGAGCCTGGAAGGCGCCTGCAGGAGACGCATTAGACTCCAGCCCAGAGCCTTTTCCGGAGTATTCTCCCGCTCAGAAGAAGAGAGCGATGAAGTCTCCTGGTTCTTCTCCGGAAGGAATTCGTGCTTCTACAAAGAAGTTCTTGGTAGGACTGCAGGAGCAGCTATCCTCGTTAGTAGGCTCGCTGTCTAAGGAGCCTTCTCGCAGGAAGGACGTCTCTTCCAGTAAAGAACACTCTTAAGAGACGGTCGTCAAGTCGGCGTTCGGACTCTGGTAGGCGTCTCTCTCCTGGAAGGCGCTACTCCCCAACAAGATCGTTGCTATACGCCTCTCCCTTTCGAGAACGATCTACTACTCCGACCAGAAGAGATTCTTCTAGTAGGATCCCGCATTCATCTAGACGCCTGAATAAGGGCACAAGCCCCTCTCCTGACAAGGATAGTCTATCCTTTCGTAGGAGTAAAGAATGTTCTTCTCCTTATAGGCGTTCTCTGAGAGATAGAAGCGCCTCTCCTTGCTATCTTAAGGAACAAGATAATCTCCGTTATTCACGGGGACGCAGAGAGAGAGAAGAAGGAATCTCGCCCCCCAGACGTTCTCGGAGAGATTTTGATTTTGCGCCTCTCCTAGCAGGCGCCATCGTGATTGTTTAAACGGTATTCTTCAACCTGGCGTTTTACTCCTTCCAGGCGCCCAGAACGGGACGCTAGCGTCTCTCCACGCAGACGCCAGGAGCCTGAAAAGAGCATGATGGGTTCTGTATGCCCTACTCCTGTTATGGCTTTCCTTAGGAGTTACGAGTTTGCCTTCTCACAAGAATCTTCGGAAGGAAGTAAACCCCTCTCCTGGCAGGAGCCAGGATGAGAGCAGACGTTTTTCTAACCCAAGGCGCGTAGCGCCTGATAAACGCTGCCGACGTGACGCTAGCGCCTCTCCTCACAGGCGCCAAGAGCCTGAAAAGAGCCTGTTACGGGATTCTCGCCCTACTCCGTATAGAGTTTCCTGTAAAGGTGCGAGCTCTTCCCCTCTCAGGCAGCAAGAAACTTTTGAGAAGAAGCAGGCATTCTTCTTCTGCGAGGCCCCTTCCAGTAGAAACTGTTCTTCAGGCAATAGGATCTCTTTGGGGAGTGGTCTTCCTTCTCTACCAAACTTCCTTCGAAGGAAAAAGAGCGCTTCTCCTTCTAGGACTCCTTCTCCGAAGAGGCATTCTTCTCCTAATGCTACCTTTTGAAGAGGTATCTGAGGAGGAACTTCCTGTAGATGCGGGCGTCTCGGATTACAAGAGACTGGCAGCCCTGCTTCTTCAAGAGTTCGGTGACTCTCTTCGTCCTGCAGATCCTCCTTCCTCGCCGGGATCACTGCTTTCAAGCACTAAGCTTTCCAAGTCCTCGGTTCGTTCGTGAAAATGAATCAGACCCTTTCGATGAAGAAAGCCATCAAGAGCTTGGAGAACTGGCTCCTCTCTAAAAAAGAAGCGGGCAAGACGGTTTTTTCCTGCCCTCCTTCGAAGTTGGCAGGTAAGCCAGGTGTCTGGTATGACACAAAAGAGCCAATGGGATTGGGCCTCCCTTCTTCAGCTGATGCTGATTTTTCAGCGTTAGTGGATTCGTCTAGAAGACGCTCTCTTCATTCGGCAAAGGCCTCATGGGGAATGTGCGAAATGGACCATTTACTTAAGGGTCTATTTCGCACACTTGAGGTCTTTAATTTTAGGATTGGGCTTGGGAGCCCCTGGCCAAGATAGCACAGGATCCAGACTTTGTTTCGATGGAAGTTTTTTAACGAGTGTACTTTCTTGTCTGGATAAGGCCTTGATGGATGGATCTACGGAGGTGGCTTCTCTCTTTGGATCGGCAGTACTTAAAAGAGATCTGTCTACAGTTCTTTTAGACGAAATTGGTGTCTCCTCTACAGAGATCCTCCCGGCTTTATTCGCCCCTGTCTAGTCACCTGTTTCCACAAGAGACAGTGAGAGATATATCTAAGTCTTTATCCGAAAAGGCTACTCAGGATCTGCTTGCGCAGTCGGCGAAAAGACTAAAACCAGCAGTCCCTTTGGCTAAAAGAGAGAAGCCTGCTTTTCAGCAGCCCTTTCGAGAGAACGACGGCTAGACCCTCTCTTAGGAGTAGGAGACCGGTTAAGAGAGGAAGATCAGCACGCAAGCCCTTCCCTTAAACCACAATGAGAAAGTAGTCCTCCAGACTACAGTAGGAGCCAGACTGCTGAAAGTTTGCGAAAGTCTGGGCTCAGAGAGGGCGGACACTGGTCCCTCTCTATCCTCGAGAGAGGACCTTATCCCCTTCAGGGAGAAGCCTCCCTTAACAACAACTCCAAGGGAGTTTAACAGCAAGATACGAGATTCTTTCTTTAAAGAACCCAGGCCCTGCTACAACTAGTAGAAGAAATGATGGACAAAGAGGCGATAGAAAGGATTCAAGACCTTCAATCTCCAGGGGTTCTACAACAGTCTTTTTTCTTGTACCAAAGCTCAGGAGAGTGGAGACCAGTCCTGGACGTAAGTGCCCTGAATTGCTTCATTGTCAAGACGAAAGTTCACGATGGAGGACGACTTCCTCCGTTCTTGCAGCTCTTCGTCCAGGGGATTGGATGGTGTCCCTGGACCTTCAGGATGCCTATTTTCATGTACCTTTTCATCCCTCGTCCAGGAGGTACCTAAGATTCATGGTACAGGGCAAAGTTTTTTCAATTTCGAGCCCTATGCTTGGTCTTGCCACGGCCCCCCTCAGGTGTTCACGGGAGGGTCTTATTGAGGAATGTCGCTCATTGGCTCATATCGAAGGAGTAAGAATCTCGTATCTCGACGATTGGCTGGTCCGGGCCCAATCAAAAGATCGATGTCTGGAGGACTTGAAATTAACACTGGACCTAGTTCAGTCCCTGGGACTGTTACTAAACCTCGGGAAGTCCCAGATGAATCCCCAGCAAAGCATTGTCTATCTGGGGATTCTGATGGATTCTCGGGGTTTTCGTGTGTATCCATCAAAGGAACGACAGGAGAGATGTTTACAGAAAGTGACGACCTTCCTAGAGAAAGAACAATGTTCCGCGAGGGAATGGATGAGGTCTTCTGGGGACCCTTTCCTCGTTGGAACAGCTTCGTTTCTCTAGGGAGGCTACACTTAAGACCCCTACAATTCTTCCTCAGAGAGAATGGGATCAGAAGCACCAAGAGCTTTCGGACTCCTTGCAGCTCTCAAAGAGCATAAAGGAGGACCTCAGTTGGTGGTTAGAGCCAAACAGATTGAATCAAGGGCTCTCCCTTCAGTTGTCGAGCCCTCGCCTAGTGTTATTACAGACGCCTTGGAAAAAGGATGGGGAGCGACTCTAGGCTCGAGAGAAGTGTCAAGCACCAGGAAAAAATGAGTGGGGAACAGGTGTCCTGGCATATCAACAAGAAGGAACTAGCGGCAGTCCATCTAGCTCTCGTTCACTTCGAACCTCAAGTATTGGGTGCCGTGTTGCAAGTGAATTTCGGACACACGACAGCTCTAGCCTATATAAGGAACAGGGAGGGACTCACCCCTTCTCCCTGTTCGAGAAAGCAAAGGAGCTTCTTCTTTGGACCGAGGAACGGCGAATAACTCTTCTAACCAGGTTCATCCAGGGGGAAAGAACGTGAGAGCAGATCTTCTGAGCAGAAGAGACAGGTCCTTTCCACGGAATGGACTCTGCATTCAGAAGTGTGCAACGAGATTTGGGACCTCTGGGGGAGACCCAATATCGACCTGTTCGCAACGAATTGGAATGCGAGGTTGGAGAACTACTGCTCTCAGATTTCAGATCCAAAGGCAGTTGCAGTGGATGGTCTCCTTGCTGGATTGGAAGGGATCGACGGGTACGCTTTTCCTCCTTTCAAGATAATAGGAGAGGTGGTAAGGAAGTTAGTTTCGACAGAGGGAGCCAAAAACTGACCCTCATCGCCCCATTCTGGCCAGCCCAAAGATTGGTACACCGAGGTACTGCTGAATTGGATGATTAGATTTCCCGAGGGCCTTCCACTGCGGAAGATCTTCTCAGACAGCCCCACTTCGACAGATACCACAAAAACCTCCCCGCTCTCAGTCTGACTGCCTTCAGACTGTCGAAGGACTTGTCAGAGCGAGGGGGTTTTCACGCAAGGCTGCAAAGGCAATTGCTAGAGCCAGAAGACCTTCAACTCTTCGCGTGTACCAGTCGAAGTGGGAGGTGTTCCGAAGATGGGCCAGGTCCCAGAAAGTATCCTCTTCCAGTACCTCTGTAACTGAAATAGCAGATTTTCTCCTTTATTTGAGGGAGAAATGCAATCTGGCCGTTACCACAATAAGGGGATATAAAAGCATCCTCTCATCTGTTTTTAGACATAGAGGCCTTAATATCTCGGAGGACAAGGATCTGCATGACTTGTTAAGGTCCTTTGAAAACCTCGAAGTCCAAGACTATAAGACCACCTAGTTGGAACCTGGATGTTGGTTCTTAGATATTTAATGTCGAGAAATTCGAACCTCCTCAAAATTCCTCATTCAGAGACTTGACTAAAAGTCTCTCTTCCTCTCTGCACTAGCCTCTGCTAAGAGAGTTAGTGAACTTCAGGCTTTAGAAGGAACTGTGGGCTTTAAGGAAGATTCTGCAGTATGCTCCTTTAATCCCCTGTTTTTAGCAAAGAACGAAAATCCTTCTAAACCATGGCCAAAGACTTGAGATTAAGGGACTGTCCTCTTTGGTAGGAAGAGACTTAGAGAGGACATTGTGCCCAGTCAGGATCCTCAAGTTCTACCTAGATAGGAAGAAGAAGCTACTTGGTGGAAATGTGGATAGCCTTTGGTCCGTAAGAAATCCTAAGAGGATGATTTCTAAGAATGCTCAAGCGTATTTTATTAAAGACTTTATCAAAGAAGCGCATGCTTCCTGTGAAGAGGAACATTTAAGGCTTCTAAGAGTCAAAGCACATGAGGTCAGAGCTGTAGCTACCTCTTTAGCGTATCATAGGAATATGTCGATACAGACTCTTGTCGAATCCACCTATTGGAGGTGCAATTCGGTTTTTGCATCAAATTACTTAAGAGACGTGCGAGTCACTTATGATAAGTGCTTCTCTCTCTGACTGTTCGTGTCTGCGGATTCGTTGCTGGGGCAAGGAGCTGAACCTAATCCTTTATAGTTAGTTAAGTTAGTAATTTTAAACTTTTTTTGGTGTGGGTGTTTTTATGGTCGATTGGAAGGGGTCTTGGGAATGCTCCTTTCAAATCGTAGTGTTGACAAATGCAGTGTGGTCAGGTGGTCGGGATTGGTTTTTCGTGCTCCTTGTTAGTGATTTGGACCTAGGCTCTGTCATGTAAGAGGGTTAGTCCCCGTTGATATGACAAAGGTGAAGGCTATACCATGTAAGTGGGTGGGTCAGCCCCCATTGGTATGATCCAAGACAAGGCTCTGTCAAGTAAGCGGGCTCGCCCCCATTTACACGATCCAGAAGAGCTATCAGTGTCAGGTCTCATCCCCACTGAAACTCTTGAGGCAAGCAGACTCATAGACAGTAATCATGAAGTCTTCTGCCCAATAAGGTAGGAACCCAAGGTTTTAATAAGTTTATATATATGACCTACAACAGATGTTGTTTCCGTCCCTGTTTTTATTGTTATTTATATTGAGTAACTATCTCTTACCCGCCACCAAGGGTGTCAATCAGCTAAGTATATATCTGCCGGGGAAGTTGCATGTACAAAAATGATAGTTAGTACGTATACAATAAAGTTTTGTACATACTTACCTGGCAGATATATACGATGAATGGCCCACCCATCCTCCCCTCAGGAGATAGGTGTAAGAGATCTGGTCTGGAAAACGGGGAATGGTTCCTATTCCCGCCACCCAGCGGCGGGAGAGAGGGTGATCACCTGACCTACCTGTAGCGTGTGCCGCGAGTTTTGAATTCTGTTGGGACGTCAGAGACATAAGCTAAGTATATATCTGCCGGGTAAGTATGTACAAAACTTTATTGTATACTAACAATATCATTTTTGATGGTATTGTATTAGGTATTTACAGCAGTTTTTTAACAGAAATGGAAAAGCTAAACACCAAATTAAGAAATATTGTATTAGAAATAAGGAATATCATTATTGCACAGTTACAGAGTATGAATTCCTGAAGTTAATTAAACGAACATATTAACCTTTGTAGAATTAAGAATGATGTAAAAAGATTTGTATAGGGCACATGACCATTTTTTGTTTTAGTACCCTCTAAAGGCAGCTACATGTTTTCTTAACTTTTTACTCTAGTCTACTGTACACACAATATATACACCAATATAGTGTTACAGGCTGCTCTATGAACAAAAGCCTGTAATGGGACAGTGCTAGCTTAATCATAAAAAACAACAATGCTATAGATACTGCAATGCACACTATTGAATAAGCAGAGTAATAAGGTATGGCATTAGATTAAAGCTTCTTTTTCCATGTACGAGTATTTCGTACCCACCAAAATAATTTGGAAAGTACACTAGATTTATTGGACTCTTCCTCTCTAGACTGAGTGCACTGGAATCAGTCATTTTGCATATTTTCTTTCCATAAGAGACCTGTGCTTTGTATCGAAGTGACTTCTTGTGTTTTTGCATTTGCAAATAAAGTACTACTGTATGTGAGGTTATTTTTCATGTATGTTACAAGTTTTAACTGCAGTGTTACAGTATAGCTACATGTATGTAATATACTCACTGTATATTGTTAAAGCTTTTAAAAGTGAAAGTCTCACTGGTCATCTGACACAATGTGTTCAGAATTTCAGGGATGTATAGTTAACTACTGTATTTCAGAATAGGTAAGCGCACTACTGCAAATCATCGTTAATCAAATAAAACTTCCTTACATGAAATTTTTTTTTTTAACGCGATTTTGCCATGTTTTTTTGTTACTTTTTTTGAGGACCTGCTGTGATTTCATGGTCTGTGGTCATTCGTTTTGTGTACTAAGAAAATAGGAATTCGATTAAATTAAAATTGTATAACAGCAGTTCTTTTCATAAATTTTTTCTGTAAAAAGTGAATGTGCTCTGCATTTTGGTTACATTGTGTAAGCATGTGCTCTGAATGTTTTAGATTTGTGGGTTAAGAAGTTTGGTTGCCTCAGCCTACAACCTCCACAACCCTGTGAGTGTGAAACATTGTTGTTTACTCCATTATATATACCAATGGAATTGGCAGTTCTGACTCTATTGACTAAGAAGACCTTAGTCACTACATCCAGATTGGGCTGTGGCATCTTCAAGGTATTAAGCAAAACTTACTGAACCTTGTCTGAAACAATTTGGTGTGTATCAATATGCATTTAATGAATTGCTGTTTGTATTATGTTTTCAAGGTGATCTTGCTCATCAGTACTGTATAATTACTAATTACAGTAATATTGGATTTTTATAGACATATTTAATTCATAGTTGTGCTGTACTGTATGCAGTTAATTTTTTTTTTAGTATGTATTGAGTGTCTCTATGTACACTAGCATCACCTTATGAAACTTTTCACACAATTATGCCTTCCCCTTCCTCACATTTAGTATAGCTGGACCCCATTATCTACAGATTTACCAGCCCATACTTAGGTATTGGGAAGAACAATTTTTAAATGAAGTTCAAATTGCACACACTATACCAACAACCTTTGTCTCCCCAATTGTGTGCCACTGTAGCATTGCGCTCAACATTCAGTGTATCCTGCTCTTGTAGAGTACTGTATCATTCATCCATCGCTTCTTTGCTACAAAGGAGCTTTACTGAATCTGTGCAGTGCTACAGACCATGCTGAAACCATTTCTATTGATTGTGAGAGCAAGCCAAAGAGGCCCTTAGATGGGCCTACTTCATAAGAAAAAGTAAAATAGAAGTAAAATCTTATGCCGAGATTCTTAGGAAATTGAAGAAAAACAAATCAACATTTCTAATAAAAAATCAAACACAAAAAGCTTTCATGAAAGGTTTGTTACTGTACCTGCAAGGGGATAATTGAGTTCCATAATGTGAGATAGTGTTGAAAAAGATGGAAAAAGCACTGAGTTTGTTGATAGAGGACAACAAATAAGAGGGGCCCTATCGGCAGAAACATTCTAAGGCAGAATTCCTTATCCTTATATGAGCAGTTAAGTAATAAGGTTGATATCAAAGCGCAACTAAACCATTTGCAATGGGTACAGATTGGTTAAGTTGATTTAACTTGAAAACACCAAATTTACAGGAGAAGTAGCTTCTGCTGACAAAGAGGCTGCCAACACATTTCCCACTGAAGAAACTCATCATAGCTGGAGGCTGTGATCCCAGGCAGGAGTTCATTTGTAGTGAAACAGGTCTCTTTTGGAAGACAATACCTAATAGAAACCATATCCATCAAAGACTGTTCCAGGTTTAAAGTATGGTAGGATTTCTTGAGAGCTTTCATGACTGTTATTGGTTCAAAAGCACTGCATCACTTGATACATCATTACTCTTCACTTTGTATATTGCTATTAATGGGCTGAAACAGACACATCATCTATACAATAATGTATGGTAGAAGGTGCAAGGGTACGAAAGTACTTAGTTTTTTTTGTCACTTTTGCATTATTAGCAAAACTCATTACATCATAACACATCTTTATGTTTTTGCTTATGAATGGCTGATAGAGATCTACATGTTAACATTATAGAACCTTCTGTAATTGGCTTAATTTGAAAAGTATCATTGCACTTTTGTAGCAAAGTGCGCTTTGCTCTGATGTCCAGTTGAGCACCAGTCCTTGCTATTCATGATCATAAGGGTTGTTATGTGCTTTTGTCACAATGCTTTCCCCATCAACAAGTGGCTTCAGTTGTGGTGCCATCAGCTTTGCAACTGCTGTTTATGTTGTGTGTGGTGCTGTGTAGGATGTTAGGCTCCACCTAAGAGCCCCAGGAAGGTGTTAGCATCTCAGAAACAGCTGGAAATCATCAGGTGAAGTGAAGCCAGATGGTCAATGATACATGCCATGGATGGCATTACCCAGTCTACCTAGCAGGACATTGAAGAAGCCAAGAGCAGACTGAAGAAGTACATGACAGACATTGGGAAGAAGGCGTGCAATAATTGGGCCCGCAGTGTTATGGCAAAACTTACCATGAGAAAATTGAACAAACCTTGATCTGATTTCAACAGCAAGGGGCATCCAGTGTACATGTGTGGTTCTCAATTGTAAGCTGCTGCAATGAAGTTTGTAGGTCAGCATGGAGTTATGGATTTTAAGGTGTCTGTAGGTTGTCTGTTTTGGTTCTGGATTTGACATGGGCTTTCTAACAAGCTTTGGATGCTTCCGAGGAGGGAATAGTGAAATTTCAGGAGATGTTGAAAGACTATGAGAAAGAGGCCTTGTTTGAAACCAAATCTACAATCCTAACGAAACTGGTCTATTCTGTTGTTCCTTGCCCACTAACACTTTAGTTATGAGAAGGAAAAGAATTTGCTTTTAGAAAACTACCAAAGCAACACATGTCTGCTTTCTTTGGGCTAATCATTCTGATGGGCATCGTTGGAAACCAATCATAGTTGGATGTGGAGAGCAACCATGTGTTCTTCATGTGGGTTGATGGATTGCTTCCATAACCTTTTGTAAGGATGTTGTCCTTCATCAGACCGATAACCTTGGAAGTGTTAGACCTTGGGCAAAGGTTTTTCTTCTTGTTGGACAATTGGACAATGTTTTTGTGCATCCTACCACAACCCAGTTGGCTGGCATTGTGGCTTGGATACTTGAGGGGAACAAACTCGGATGAATCTGGAAAGTATTCACTGAAATCTGCCATCTACAACTCAGCAGATGCTTGGATGGATGTCACCATACAGGCCCATAGAATGCTTAAAACAGTATTCTGAATGGAAAGAGGCTACTATTGCCCTTCCAGGCTTTGACATGGAAGACTTTCATGCCTGACTCGGAAACTGAGGCAACAGCATACTTGAGGATGATACATGGAAGTAGTTGGTGACAATGGTGGGCAATCCTGGCTTCCAGCATGATAGCTGCTGCAGTTGCTGCTGGTGACATTGTGGAGAAAGCCCTTGAAGATGATGATGAAGACAAGCCTACATCACAATGAGATCATTTGTATAAACTCATGAGCATGGTCCTCAACATCTTATCGAGATTATGGAGAATCCCACTAATGACCATAATGCATTCCCAGGTCATTTGAATTTGTTGAAGGCATTCAAGAAATGTGGCAAACAATGATTTCAAAACAGAATGCATATTGTTAGAGTATCCTCACCTTGAAAATTTCTAAAAGTCAGGCCTTTGTATGCAGTTTTGGGAAAAAGGTAAAAAAGTCCTAGTTTATTTTTCAAGTGTATATTTATTGTGTATAGACACACTAGTAAAAAAATGTGTTATCTGTGTTTTACGGTAGTTTATGGTATATATAGGTTACCAACCTTATTGTGTATTGGGTAAGGGAGATTTTTTTTTTTTTTTTTTTTTTTTTTTTTTTTTTTTTTTGTTTTTTTTTTTTTTTTTTTTTTTTTTTTTTTTTTTTTTAGCTTGTATTTTTCATTATTTTATGTAGACATTATTTAGGAGAACAGGAAGAATTGCCACACATGTTTTGGCAAAAATTAAAATCTACTGTGCAATTAAAATACTCCACCATGTGTACATTAC
>NC_087211.1:41644997-41670927 GCF_015104395.2 Macrobrachium nipponense | reverse complement strand
TAGTGGTTTTTGAGTTACGGTTGTTGTGACGAGTTCGGGGATAACTCGTAACAAATCCTTAGTTCTAACACATGGTTTAGGATCAGGTGGTCGGGATTGTTGTGTGCTCCTTCATAAGGTGTATTGTCATATAAGTGGATCAGCACCCCATTGACAAAGTCCTTTTAGGCTCTGCTGAGTAAGTGGGTAAGACCCCATCGGCAGACCCACAAGAACTCTTGGCCATAGATCACATATCTCGCTAAAGTTTCTTGAGGTGATGCAGACTACTGGGCAAACACCCACCAAGTCTACCACCTATCAGGTAGGAACCAAGGTTTTATTTATACCTACAACATATGTTGTTTACCTGTCTATTCCATATAGTAGCTGTCTCTTACCCTCCACCGAAGGGTGCCAATCAGCTATGTATATATCTGACAGGTAAGTTGATTGTATGAAAATGATATTGTTATGTTACAATAAAGTTTCATACATACTTACCTGGCAGATATATACAATAAAGGCCCACCCAGCCTCCCCGCAGGGAGACAGGTGGAAGAGAGAAAATATGATAGAAAACGGGGATGGTTCCTAGTCCTGCCACCCAGGGCAGGCCGGTAGATCACCTGACCTACCTGTAGCGAGTGCGCTGAAATTTGAATTTCTGTTGGGGACGACGGAGTCTTAGCTATGTATATATCTGCCAGGTAAGTATGTATGAAACTTTATTGTAACATAACAATATCATTTTGTTGTCTATGCTAGTGACAGTATGAGAAGTCTTATTCCCTGGGGACAGATTAGGTTAGGTAGGTAAGCTATGATTAGGTCAGGACCTAGCATGATAGGAAAGGTTATGTTCATTTTTGTGGAAGAACCTGTTCCATTTGACGACTGTCGGGAATCAGGCTGCACAACTAAAGTAAAGTTTTTTTTTTTTTTTTTTTTTTTTTTTTTTTTTTTTTTTTTTTTTTTTTTGTTTTTTTTTTTTTTTTTTTTTTTTTTTTAAGCCAACAGCAACGGGGGGGGGGGGGGTAGTAACGGGGGGGGGGGGGGGGGGGTACATGTGGAAAACAGTAGGAAGGGTAAAATTGAAATTGTAAATATACGCACTTAAAATGACCAAATTCTTAAGGAAATGAAAAGCTTTGCAACAAAAGCAAGAAAATGGCCCAGTGGTAATTACAGGGCTACATCGAAATGTAGCCTAACCGAGGTGCCACAGTTTGATTGGCCATAAGGGTGGTGCTTCACCGCCATGGAATCCATAACAGATCTTAGCCTATTGGTATAAATTTTAACTTTTGTTTTGAAGTTATCTTTTTTGTTCTTATAACGTTGGTATAATTGAATATAGATGGATGATTTGGGAATGATTATCAACATACCTACCCTGATGCTGAAAGTTCTGGGTCCATGGTGCATCCTTAAGTTCTCAAAGAATTTTTAATTAATTTTTGGAGAGGTTTCATGTGAAACATGTGAGTAATTTGAAGGCAATTAAAGTAATTATGCATTTTTTAATTGAGAATTATATTTTTCATATTTTGTCCAATGCTTTTGAACTTGGCACCTCAAGAAGTTAGGTCAGTGAAATGTGGGAGTTCACCATAGAGATTCACAGTCATTTTAAACAATTTACATGATCTTAATCTAATATGAGAAATGTGCTATAATTGGTATCTATCTCAAACAAACCTCAACCTAATCTAATAAAAGTTAGAAGCCACAATCTAACCCTCCCTAAACAGGAATGCCCCCACTTAATTTTTTCTTACACATTGTAACTTAAGCAAGCCTTATATACAATGCAGCAACGTAGCTTTCTCATTGGACACAAGCAAGATGCTTCTCAATGGACACTTGTAGGTGTGCTGTAATTAGCTAACATTACAGGCTCCACAGTCTTAACCTAGTTAAAAGCACATGGGTGCAACAACTTAACCAGTTACAGGGATTCCCTAAGTTAATCAAAACATCCCAGTTATTTCAACCTTAAGTGCAGCAGGAATTCTCTAACCTAGCCAAAAATTGGCATCCGTCTTGTAAATAGAATTTAATAATTACTTTTAAAAAAGAAATCTGCAATAATCTCTTAATTTTGACTGAGGTATGGTGGTATTGGTAGGTACCTAATTGCTAAATGATATTGTTAATAAGCTGACATGTAGTTGTAAAGACCTATTCTCTCACAGGGACATTCTAATCTGGTTTGAAATATGGATGATGTGGAGGGACCACCTTAACTGAGCATAGATTTTAGGTATTGTAGCCATACTCTAGCCACAACACACCACCTAGCCCAACGTATTGTAGCTACAACCTACTATGCCCTTTCAAAAACACCCAAGCATAGCCTGGAATATGATACCATTGTTAAGAACAGCGTAACCAGAGCATAACTTCTTAACTGTGATTCCCCAATCTAACATACCAGGAGTTCAGCCTTACATTAGCAAAGATTCCCCAACCATACCTAACATGTATTTGGTTGGTTGGTGATGCATCCCCAGTTTTCACTAGCAACATTTTCAAAGCAAACAAATTTGCAAAAATAACGTGGTGTTGTAAGCTTTGTTTGTTTTGGTTTATTTACATTTAGTATTTGTGTTATTGTATCAAGTACTTTGGCTTTAGATGCTACAGCACATAGATTATTTAGTTTTCAGTTCATTATTTTAAAAATATTTTCCCTTATGCATTTTCAAGTTTATTGATATAAAGTTTAATTAGCTGAAAATTTTTTACAGCTGTTTTGCGTCGGGAATTTCCTAGGCCAGCAGTACATTAAGTGTTTGCAGTTGGAGGGATCTGCTGCTGGTTAAGTGACATATTTTAAGATTTTGATGGTATTGTATTAGATATAAACAGCAGTTTCATACATTCAACTTCCCTGTCAGATATATACTTAGCTATAGACTCCGTCGTCCCCGATAGAAATTCGAATTTCGCGGCACACGCTACAGGTAGGTAGGTCAGGTGATCTACCGGCCTGCCGCTGGGTGGCAGGAATATGAACTATTACCTTCTAAGGACAGATTTTTCTCTATCGTTTGGACTGTAAACATACGTTTACGGTTCCTCCTGATTTGATTTTCGTGTTTCATCGCCATCGATCTTCTGGGCTGTCTTTTGCAGGGAAAGTACTGGGCCTTTGGTTCGGCATACGCTTTTATTAACTTTTTAATGAATTTCGCTTCGAAATTTCGAAGAAAAGAAAAAAAACTACTAAGTGAAACTACCGAAATCATCGGTAGACACTCACATAGTTTGCCGTAAAGAGAATTATTAATATTTATTCATTATTACATGTAATAAAGGTTACAACTTTATTAAGGAAATATTAAACTCTAATTTCCTACTTTAGGAAGATCAGAAAAGCGTATAACTAGATACGCTTACTTTATAAGCTTTAATAGCGTTTGTGCTAACGAGCAGTTAGAGTATTAGCAGTACTAGTAGTTTGTTGCATCCTCATCACCTTCTTACTCCTCAGAAACTACAAAATTTATATATGCAAATTGAAGATGAAATGGATAGCTCAAATGCAAGCTTTTAAAAGGTAAGAAGTGAATACTATAGTGTTCCCCCATTGCAATGGAGGGTGCGTCTGATCGGGCTCTGTCCTCGCTCTCCAGTCTAGACCTCTTCCAAGCTCACAAGCCTAGAGGAGAAGGAATGTCGACAACCGCAGCGGGGTTTCAGAGAATCCCCACCGATCAGGCTCCCCTCGGCAGGTTCTGTAGAACGTCCCCAGACTGCCAAGTTCGCCATTGGAAAGGCGTCTAATGTAATGTGTTCCCCTTATTATTATCGTGTTGACGGATAAGGAGAAGAAAGTTTCAACGGCGTAGATTCAATGAAGATGCAAGATAATCTCGTCGTAGATATCGGAACCTCAGAGAGATATCTTTCGATAACAGTAGCGGTAGAGGCATTGCCCTATCCTGTTTTCGTCCCCCGTACAAATAGACGGAGGCTCTATCCCATGGGGTTTGAAAGAGTTATTTCAACAAATTCCTCATCGGTACATTTATATGAAAATATATCTATTCTGAGAAGAACGAATTAGATATTAAAGAATATATGTTGATCGAATGAATTATGGATCTCGGTTAATGATTAAACATACATAATAATAATGTGAAAGGAGTTTGGGGATAGCTCTTTTCAAAACTAAGCACAAACCCTCGTGTTAGGATCAGGTGATCGGGATCGGTGTTGTGCTCCTTAATTATGCCCCTAGGCATAGGTGTATTGTCATGTAAGTGGATAAGACCCCATTGACAAATGACCATTAGATTCTGTCGAGTAAGTGGATAAGACCCCATTGACAGATCTACAAGAACTCTTAGCCATAGGTCACATCCTCGCTGAGGCTCTTGAGACGAAGCAGACACCTAGCAATAGCTAGGAAGTCAACCCTTCGTCTAAACACATAGGAACCAAGGTTTTATTTATCTATTACCTACAACGTATGTTGTTTACCTGTCTAATCAGTAATTAGCTGTCTCTTACCCACCGCCAAAGGTGCCAATCAGCTAAGTATATATCTGACAGGGAAGTTGAATGTATGAAAATGATATTGTTATTGTACAATAAAGTTTCATACATACTTACCTGGCAGATATATACGATTGAATGGCCCACCCAGCCTCCCCTCAGGAGACAGGTGGAAGAGAAAAATCTGTCCTTAGAAGGTAATAGTTCCTATTCCTGCCACCGCCACCCCGCGGCAGGCCGGTAGATCACCTGACCTACCTACCTGTAGCGTGTGCCGCGAAATTCGAATTTCTATCGGGGACGACGGAGTCTATAGCTAAGTATATATCTGCCAGGTAAGTATGTATGAAACTTTATTGTACAATACAATATCATTTTTTTTTAACTTTTAGAGAAATGGAAAAGCTAAACACACCAAATTAAGAAAATGTATTAGAAATAAGGAATATCATTATTGCACAGTTACAGAGTATGAATTCCAGAAGTTAATTAAACGAACATATTAACCTTTTGTAGAATTAAGAATAGTGTAAAAAGATTTGTATAGGGCTCTATGAACAAAAGCCTGTGCTGGGACAGTGCTAGCTTAATCATAAAAAAACAACAATGCTATAGATACTGCAATGCACACTATTGAATAAGCAGAGTAATAAGGTATGGCATTAGATTAAAGCTTCTTTTTCTATGTATTTCGTACCCACCAAAATAATTTGGAAAGAACACTAGGTTTATTGGACTCTTCCTCTCTAGACTGAGTGCACTGGAATCAGTCATTTTGCATATTTTGTTTTCCATAAGGGACCTGTGCTTTGTATCGAAGTGACTTCTTGTGTTTTTTGGTTTTTGCATTTGCAAATAAAGTACTACTGTATGTGAGGTTATTTTTCATGTATGTTACAAGTTTTAACTGCAGCATACAGTATAGCTACATGTATGTAATATATCACTGTATATTGTTAAAGCAATGTTTTTAAAAGTGAAAGTGTCACTGGTCATCTGGCACCATGTGTTCAGAATTTCTGAGATGTATAGTTAACTACTGTATTTCAGAATAGGTAAGCACACTACTGCAAATCATCGTTAATCAAATAAAACTTCCTTACTTTAAATTTTTTTCGTTAAAGCGATTGTGCCATGTTTTTTGTTACATTTTTTGAGGACCTGCTTTGTATTTCATAGGTCTGTGGTTAAAAGGGTAATTTGTTCATGCAACTTACCTGACAGTATATATATAGCTGTATTTTGCTGAAGTCCGACAGAATTTCAAAACTCGCGGCACACGCAGTGGGCGGCCAGGTGGTAGTACCCATTCCGCCGCTGGGAGGCGGATATCAGGAACCATTCCCATTTTCTATTCATATTTTTCTGTCGCCGGTCGGTAAACAACTGTTTACAGACCTCCGCCAAGGATTTTTTGGATTGACTCGTTCTTAAGTGTCGGATTGACTTTTGGTTTATTGATTCTGGATTGTTGGATTGGCATACGCGATAGTGGACTGTTTTTTTGATTTTGGATTGGCTTTTCTGTAAACGTGATGTCTGGATCAAGTTCAGTGAGTTTCAGAGTGTGTGAAGAGTGATTGTAAAGTGAGGCTACCGAAATCATCGGTAGATCCCCACACAGTATGTATGGGGTGTAGGGGGCATGTATGTTTATTGGATGATTGGTGCAATGAATGCGAAGGTTTTGACCGATGATGGATGGAAGGTGTATGATTCTTATCGGCGTAAATTGGAACGCGATAGGATCAGGAGGTCTTCCTCCAAGAGCGTTCTTCTAAAGGTAAGGGAAGTAATATTTCACCTGCATTAACACCTTTAGAATTTGTTTCACCTAAACCTGTGATGTTGCCTTCAGGCCCTGATTCTGTGTCTGGAGAAGGTAATGCCCTTTCTCTGATTTTAGAGTTTACGCACTCTAGAATCTAAAGTGTTAGCCTTGGAAACCGGCTCAGTGAAAGTGTGTGATCGTGCCCTTAGTGTTGTGGAGCGGGCGTCAGATCGGCCCCATAATGCCTCTAGGCCTAGACCGCTATCGGACTCCCAGGACTCAGGGAGTGGATATGTCGAAAGCCGCAAGAGGGTTACGGGGGCTCCCCACCGATCTGGCGTCCCTTTGGCAGGACCTGTTGCAAAGTCCCAGGCTGTCAAGGAGCGCGCACGGGCGTCGCATCCTTAAGGACTGCTTTTCGTCCTCCGAAGTGTCCTCCCCGCGCAAGGGGTGGAGGCGCTCGGAGAGAGACTCGTCCGTCTGAAAAGGACGTTTCGTGCTGAGGACACTTCACGTCCTACATCGCCGATTTCTTCGGAGGAAGCCTATGACGCTTTTCCACCTCAGAAGAGAGGTAAAATCTCTTCCGACGAGGTCTCTGGGTTGCGCGCACAGGCACGTATCCCTGAGAAGCAGGTAGCTGTACCTGTGAGAAGGAAGGAGGCGTCCCCTCGCCCCTCAGCTTCTCGCAGGTTCAGCCCTTCGCCTCCTTTAGTTTCTTCACCTACGAAGAACATTCTTGTGTCCCTTCAGGACCAGTTGTCGGCTTTGATGGCTCAGAAGACACGCTCAACAGTCGAGCCTAAACGTAGGAAGGACGTCAGGCTGCCTGTCAAGAGGACGAAGCAGCCCCCTTCTCCTTCTCATCGTTCGTCTCTTTCTCCTCCTGCGTCTCCTTCGGTGCTCCTTCGATCTCGTTCCTCTAGTAAGAAGTCACGTGGACAGGACGCTTTGCTTCCCTCTCGACGTCCTGCGCAGACCGCTCGTCAGGACGCTTCGGAGGACGTTCTTCAGGACGCTTTTGAGGACGCTCGGCAGGACGCCTGGGAGGACGCTTCAGAGGACGACGACGCTCGTCAGGACGCTTTTCCGCAAGAAAAGGCTTTCGAGAGCGCACAGAAGGACGCTTTGAAAGCTAAGTCTGGACGCTTTAGCGGCAAGCGTAAAGACGCTTCTTTAGAGCGAGTTAGAGCAACCCAAGTCGCCTCTCATGACGCTCAACGCTGTCAAGACGCTCTTCTTCCTTCATGCTCTAAGGATCGACAGAAGGTCGGTCGCGTTGAAGAAGCTTCTGCACCGCCCAAACCTCGGAGATCTTTGTTGAAAGTTAGTTCCGTTGGGGCGCACGCCCTCTCCAGAGGAGCAGTCTCCGATTCCTCTTAGGGAGGAAGGAGAGCTTAGTAGTCCGGCAGACTCAGTTGAGGAGGAGCAGCCGTCGGTTTCGTCCGTTTCGGATTATAAAGTGCTGGTGCGGCTGTTACGTGTCTTTTGGAGACAAGTTCCAGCCTGCAGCTCCCAGGTCTCCACCCTCTCAATTTTCTTCATCGAAGTCTTGTAAGATCCCGGAGTTCGTGGAAATGAAGACTTTTCTGTCCACTAAGAGGGCTTTTAAGAAATTACAAGACTGGATGGAGCGACAGAAGGATCAGGGCAAGTCGACTTTCGCCCTTCCTCCCTCAAGACTCAGTGGAAAAGGGGGCATTTGGTATGAGACCAAAGGTGAAGTAGGTGTGAAGATCCCTTCGTCATCCCAAGGGGATTTTGCTAGTTTGGTCGACGCCCAGAGGAGGTCCCTTTTGTCAACAGCTAAGATTTCTGGACGCCTACGGAGATAGACCATCACATGAAAGGACTTTTAAGGACTCTCGAAGTCTTCAACTTTTTAGACTGGTACTTGGGAGTCCCAGATCTTCAATCTAGGAGTCCGACTCGTTAAGTTTGGGGTGGGGAGCTGTCCAGTGTGTTAACCTGCATGGACAAGGCCGTCAGGGATGGTTCGGAAGAGTTAGTGTCTCACTTTTGGTACTGCTTTTCTTAAGAAGAGAGCGCTGTTCTGCAATTTTTTTACTGCAAGATCAGTTACTACGGCTCAGAAAGCGGAGCTTCTCTTTGCGCCTCTTTCGAACCATCTCTTTCCCCCAACAGACTATGGTGAAGGACCTGCAGGTAGCATACAGGAGAAGGCTACTCAGGACCTCTTGGCCCAGTCTTCAAGACGTCCCGCAGTTCCTACTACGTCTTCTTTTGGACGACTACCAAAGAAGGTTAAACCCTTTCGTGGGGCTCCTCCCTCGAGAGCTGCTCCTCGAGGGAGAGGGCTTTCAAGAGGAAGAGCTTCTTTCAAGCCGAAAGCAAGCAAGTGAAGATCAAGTCCTTCAGACACCAGTCGGAGCCAGACTGAAGTTCTTTGCGGGAGCATGGAGAGAGAGAGATACGGACCCTTGGTCCCTCAAAATCGTGGAACAGGGGTACAAGATCCCCTTTTTAGATCCTCCTCCTCTATCCACAAATCCCAGAGATCTTTCTCCTTCATATCAAGGGGAGAAACGACAAATTCTTTTCGATCTTTTAGTTCAAATGATCGAGAAAAGAGCGGTGGAGCAGGTCTTAGACCTGGGGTCACCAGGATTTTACAACAGACTTTTCCTGGTACCGAAGCAGTTGTCGGGTTGGCGTCCAGTCCTAGACGTGAGCAGGCTGAATCTTTTCATAGAAAAGATAAAGTTCAAAATGGAAACGCCTCAGTCTGTTCTAGGAGCCTTGAGACTGCGCGACTGGATGGTGTCCTTAGACCTGCAGGACGCATACTTTCACGTTCCAATCCACCCTCTTTCAAGGAAGTATCTGAGGTTCGTTTTGAAAGACAAAGTCTGGCAATTCAGAGCCCTTTGCTTCGGCTTAAGCACGGCTCCGATGGTATTTACCATGATCATGAAGAATGTAGCGAGATGGTTGCATTCTGCAGGGATAAGAGTATCTCTTTATCTCGACGATTGGCTAGTCAGAGCGTCGTCAGAAGAGAGGTGTCTGAAGGACCTTCAGTTCACGTTAGCCTTGGCGAAGTCCCTGGGACTTCTGGTCAACCTCGAAAAGTCACATCTGACCCCAACACAGTACTCGTGTATCTGGGGATTCAGATGGATTCAGTGGCTTTTCGGGTGTTTCCGTCCCGGGAACGACAGCTGCAAGGCTTAGAGAGAGTTTCGGCCTTCCTGGGGAAAGGAACTTGCTCGGCGAGGGAATGGATGAGTCTGCTGGGGACCATTTCCTCGCTGGAAAAGTTTGTTTCCCTGGGGAGACTACACCTCAGGCCTCTCCAGTTTTTCCTAGCAGAAGAATGGAGAGTCAAAGAGGATCTGGACGCGACCTTGAAGATCACCGAATCGGTGAAAAGCCATCTAAGATGGTGGCTCGATCCTGGAAGTTTCGAGAGGGTTTATCTAAAGCTTCTGAGCCCCGACCTAGTGTTGTTTTCCGACGCCTCCGTGCGGGTTGGGGAGCAACACTGGGAGGGGAAGAAGTGTCAGGCACCTGGAGAGGGGACAGGTTTCCTGGCACATCAATGTGAAGGAACTAGTGCGGTTTTCCTGGCGCTACAGTTCTTCGAGGAAAAGGTTGCAGACAAAGTTGTTCAGTCAACTCGGACAACACCACGGCCCTTGCATACCTAAAGAATCAGGGAGGAACACACTCCCAACCTCTATTTCACCTAGTGAAGGAGATTCTGCTGTGGGCAAGTGCAAGGCGAGTCAAGATCCTGACGAGATTCATCGCAGGAGTCCAGAACGTCAGAGCGGACCTTCTCAGCCGACAGGACCAAATCCTGCCAACAGAATGGACTCTGCATCAAGACGTTTGTCGGGAGCTATGGAAGCTCTGGGGACGTCCCTCTGGTCGACCTGTTTGCGACGTCGAGGACAAAGAGGTTGCCTCTTTATTGCTCCCCTGTGTTGGATCCAGGAGCGATCGCTATAGACGCACTGCTCTGGGATTGGACGAACTTAGACCTGTATGCCTTCCCGCCATTCAAGATCATGGGGGAAGTCATGAGGAAGTTCGCGGCATCGGAGGGGACGAGGTTGACCTGATCGACCCCGATGTGGCCTGCAAGAGAATGGTTCACGGAGTAATGTCCTCCCTTGTAGATTTCCCAAGGAGGACGTTGCTGGAGGAGAGATCTACTCAAACAGCCCCACTTCGAAAGATATCACCAAAACCTCTCCGCTTTGGGTCTGACTGTGTTTCAGACTATCGAAAAGTTGCCAGAGCGAGAGGTTTTTTCTAAATCAGCTGCCAAAGCGATCGCCAAGCGCAAGGAGGGCTTCATCGAGAGCTGTTTACCAGTCGAAGTGGGCTTCCTTCAGGGCATGGTGTAGAAAGGAGGAATTTCCTCTTTCACTACCTCTGTGACCAAATAGCCAGATTTTATACATTTAACTTACCTGTCAGATATATACTTAGCTATTTGACTCCGTCGTCCGACAGAAATTCGAATTTCGCGCAACAGGCTACCTGTAGGTCAGGTGATCTACTTACCTGCCGCTGGTGGCAGGACTAGGAACCATTCCCATGTTCTATCATATTTTTTCTGTCGGCCATACTGGCAACATCGTTGTGGGTATCTCCGGCTGGATTCGTATTTTGCATCGCAATTGATCTTCGTTTGGACTTCTCAGTGACGTATTTGCATTGATTGTACTGGCATACGCGATTGTGGACCGTTTTGGAATTGATTTGGTTTGGATTGTTCAACATGATGTCTGATTCTGGAAATGTGGTGAGAATGTGTGTGAATGTGGGTTGTAAAGTTAGGATGCCGAAGGCATCGCTTGATCCTCATACTATTTGCAAAGAAATGCAGGATGTATGAATGTTCTTTTGGTAATACTTGTAATGAATGCAAGGATTTGAGTGCGGAAGAATGGAAATCTCTAACCTCATACTTGAAGAAGTTAGAAAGAGACAGGTGAGGATGGTCTTCTTCCAAACCTTTGTCTAGTTCTGTATCTAGCGGGGTTATCAGTAATATTATACCCTCTTCTCCTTTTTACTGCCCCATCTAATGTACCTGCTCCTTTAAATTAGAACACACAAGATTCGGCATCTGAGATTGCGAATCTTAAAAGCCGCCCTTCGGAAAATGGAAACCACAATGGCGGCCATTGAAGGTAAGCAGTGTGATTATAGTGCTGTGGATAGTCATTTAAGTGTCCCCAGTGCAGTGGAGCGGGCATTTGATTGTCTCCACAACGCTCCCAGGCCTAGACCTCTTTCAAGCTCCCAAGCCCAGAGGAGAAGGAATGTCGAAAGCCGTAAGGAGGTTGTGGAGGATCCCCAACAGTCAGACGTCCCTTCGGCATTTTCTGTATCGCCACAGAATGCCAGAGAACGCTACAGAAAAAGCGTTTCTGCGTGAGTGTTTCTCCTCCTCGGAGAATTCTTCACCTAAAAGAGGTTGTAAGATCGGCGGATCTTTCTCGCCCCTGAAAAGACGTTTGGATGAACCCCAGGATTACTTCTAGTTCTGAGCGTTTTCAAGAGGACCATTCAGTAATCAAACACCGAGGGTAGACAATAATGAAGAGACTAAAAGAATCCTTCACACTATGCAGGATTCCATCACTTCTCTTGTGGGAGTTCTGTCAAAAGACCCTCCCAGAAGGAAAGACGATTTCCTGCCTATTAAGAAGTCTAGGCTACGAGGGTTCAGACTCGCCATAGAAATTTGTCTTCCTCTGATTTGGAAATCGGATTCATCAGCCTTGTATAGCCCGAGCAGGATCCGTTCTCCTGTCAAACGCAATACGCCAACGAAACGCGTAGAGCCTTCCAGCGCTAGAACGCCAGACAAGAGCGTCGAGTTTTCTAGACGCGAAACGTCGGCCAGGCTTGAAGCGCCAGCCAGGCGCGAAGCGCTTTACAGACGCGAGTCGCCAGTCAGGCGCGTCGAGCATTCCAAGCGCGAGACGTCAACCAGACGCGAGACGCCAGTGTGCATCGAGGCGCCAAGAAGACGCGAGCTTCGAGATAGGCGCGTGACGCCAACCAGAAGCAGGGATGCCTCCCAGGAGCGAGGCGCCAGGCAAGCGCCAGGACGCTACGAGGCGCGAGACGTCAACAAGAAGCGTGACGCCTCTCAGGAGAGAGTCGCCAGGCAAGCGCGAGGACGCTCCAAAGCGGTGACGCCAGCCAGAAGCATGACGCCTCCCAGGAGCGAGGCGCTAGGCAAGCGCCAGGACGCTTCGAGGCGCGAGACGTCAACTAGAAAGCGTGACGCCTCTCAGGAGAGAGGCGCGCAGGCAAGCGCGAGACGTTCCAAGGCGCGTGACGTCAACCAGAGGCGTGACGCCTCCCAGGAGAGAGGGCGCCAGGTAAACGCGAGGACGCTGCAAGTCGCAAGACGCCAGCCAGAAGCGTGACGCCTCCCAGACGCGGAGGCTTCTTCTAGACGTGAGGCCTCTACTAGTTTATGGGGCCGTATTGTTTCGTAGTCCTTCACCTACTAGAAACATTTCTCCTAGAGCGGCTTCTCTTGATAGAGAATCGTTCAGGAAAGAGCGATCTCCTTCTAACCTTGAACTTGAAGAGATTTCTGAGGAAGAAGTTTCAACTAACGAGGGACTTTCCAATTATAAAGTTTTAGCCTCGTTACTTCTTGAGGAGTTTGCGGATTCTCTTAGTCCTGCAGCTCCTCCTTCGCCGAGATCTCTGTTTTCGAGCACAAAAACCCCGAAATCCTCGGCTTTCTTAAAGATGAAGCCGGCGATCTCAATGAAGAAAGCCCTCCAGTCTTTAGATTCGTGGCTTTTATCTAAAAAGGAAACTTTGAGAACTGTTTATTGCTCTCCTCCCTCCAAGCTGACGGGGAAAAGAGGCATTTGGTATAAGACAGAAGAGGCGATGGGATTGATGCTCCCCTCGTCTGCAGATTCAGATTTCTCGATCTTGTAGAGTCTGTGAGAAGACAGTCTCTCAATTCAGCAAAGGCGTCCTGGAGTATGTCGGAATTAGATCAGCACCTTAAGGGAATTTTTCACGTTTTAGAGGTGTTCAACTTCTTGGATTGGTCTCTTGGGGTGCTGGCTAAGAAGACGAGTGAGCCAGATTTTCTTGATCCAGAAACTTTGCACAGTGTCCTATCTTGCATGGATAAGGCTGTGCAAGATGGTTCTGGTGAGTTGGCGGCTCTTTTTGGATCTGGAATGTTAAAGAAAAGATCTCTTTACAGTTCCTTTCTGACGAAATGATATTGTTATTATACAATAAAGTTTTATACATACTTACCTGGCAGATATATACAAAATTATACCCACCCTACCTCCCCTCAGGAGACAGGCGGTATAGAAAAAATATGATAGAACATGGGAATGGTTCCTAGTCCTGCCACCCAGCGGCAGGTAAGTAGATCACCTGACCTACAGGTAGCGTGTGCGCGAAATTCGAATTTCTGTCGGACGACGGAGTCAAATAGCTAAGTATATATCTGCCAGGTAAGTATGTATAAAACTTTATTGTATAATAACAATATCATTTTCCTGCTTTTCTTAAGGAATGTGCAAAAGTTGGCAGTCCCTACCATCAAGGGATATAAAAGTATGCTGTCAGCAGTCTTTCGGCACAGAGGCCTAGACCTTACTGACAACAGAGATCTTCGCGATCTCTTGAGATCGTTTGAGACAACTAAGATACCTCAGGCGAGACCTCCTTCCTGGAACTTAGACTTAGTTCTAAGACTTTTGATGTCGAGTCCTTTCGAGCCTCTCCATACTGCGTCTCTTAGGAACTTGACAAAGAAAGCTCTTTTCCTAACTGCTCTGGCGACGGCGAAGAGAGTTAGTGAAATTCAAGCCATTAGTAAACAGGTGGGCTTCAAAGGTGACAACGCTGTCTGCACTTTGAGTCCCACTTTCTTAGCGAAAAATGAGAACCCATCTAACCCTTGGCCCAAGAGCTTCGAGATTAAGGGTATGACAAGCCTTGTGGGCCAAGAACCTGAGAGAGTCCTGTGCCCTGTCAGGGCTCTCAAGTTTTACGTTCGCAAGACGAAGGAGGTACGAGGTCCCTCAGATAATCTGTGGTGCTCTGTAAAGAGACCTGATTTACCATTGTCCAAGAATGCTTTGGCTTTCTTTCTGAGAGACGTTATAAAAGAGGCTCATTCTTCTACCAGAAGACTGATTTGAGCCTCTTGCGAGTGAAAGCTCACGAGGTCAGAGCGGTCGCAACCTCGCTTGCCTTCCAAAAGAACATGTCGATCAAGGACATCCTTGATGCCACCTTTTGGAGGAGCAATTCTGTATTCGCCTCACACTACTTGAGAGATGTGAGAACGATATACGAGGACTGTTGTTCTCTTGGGCCATACGTGTCTGCAGACACAGTCTTGGGGGCTGGAGGTAGCTCTTTTCCTATCCCTTAGTTAGGTTTAGGTTAGTTTTTTAGTTGTTGTTTTGTAGTTGTGGTGAGTCTTGTGTGAAGATCTCCCATCCCTTAGTTTAGTGTTCAAAGGGTCTTTGGATAGTTGGTCAGGTGGTGGTTAGTTGCTTCGTTGCCCTCATATGTATGGCTCGATGGTCTTGTCACGTTGAGGTCACGTCCCAGTTGACAGATCATCCAGAGCGCACCAGCACTAGAGGTCTCCACTTGGCTGGCAACTCTGATTAAGCAAAAGCAGGCTTAAGTGACAGTAATCACAGAGTCTACTTTGCTAACAGGTGAGGAACCAAGATATATATTATCTACTTAATTTAAGTTTCCTACAAATCCTATTCTGTCTCTTCCTACCATTCGAAGGTGGGATTCAGCTATATATATACATATATCTGTCAGGTAAGTTGCATGAACAAAATGTTATTGTTATAATACAATTAAGTTTGTTCATACTTACCTGGCAGATATATATAATTAAAGTGCCCACCCTCCTCCCCTCAGGAGACAGTGGCATTAATAAAATATGAATAGAAAATGGGAATGGTTCCTGATATCCTCCTCCCAGCGGCGGGAATGGGTACTACCACCTGGCCGCCCACTGCGTGTGCCGCGAGTTTTGAAATTCTGTCGGACTTCAGAAAATACAGCTATATATATATCTGCCAGGTAAGTATGAACAAACTTAATTGTATTATAACAATAACATTTTCATTCGTTTGTGTGCTAAGGAATAGGAATTCGATTAAATGTATAACAACAGTTCTTTACATAAATTTTTTTCTGTAAAAAGTGAATGTGCTCTGCATTTTGGTTACATTGTGTAAGCATGTGCTCTGAATGTTTTAGATTTGTGGGTAAAGAAGTTTGGTTGCCTCAGCCTACAACCTCCACAACCCTGTGAGTGTGAAACATTGTTGTTTACTCCATTATATACTAATGGAATTGGCAGTTCTGACTCTATTGACTAAGAAGACCTTAGTCACTACATCCAGATTGGGCTGTGGCATCTCCAAGGTATTAACCAAAACTTACTGAACCTTGTCTGAAACAATAATCTTCAAGGTATTAAGCAAAACTTACTGAACCTTGTCTGAAACAATAATCTTCAAGGTATTAAGCAAAACTTACTGAACATTGTCTGAAACAATATGGTGTTTATCAATATGCATTTAATGAATTGCTGTTTGTATTGTGTTTTCAAGGGGATCTTGCTCATCAGTACTGTATAATTACTAATCACAGTAGTATTGGATTTTTATTGACATATTTAATGCATAGTTGTGCTGTACTGTATGCACTTAATTTTTTAGTATGTATTGAGTGTCTGTATGTACACTAGCATCACATTATGAAACTTTTCACACAGTTATGCCTTCCCCTTCCTCACATTTAGTATAGCTGGAACCTATTATCTACAGATTTACCAGCCCATACTCAGCTATGGGGAAGAACAATTTTTAAATGAAGTTCAAATTGCACACACTATACCAACAACCTTTGTCTCCCCAATTGTGTGCCACTGTAGCATTGCGCTCAACATTCAGTGTATCCTGCTCTTGTAGAGTACTGTATCATTCATGCAGCCTGTGAGGTCCATCGCTTCTTTGCTACAAAGGAGCTTTACTGAATCTGTGCAGTGTTACAGACCATGCTGAAACCATTTCTATTGATAGTGAGAGCAAGCCCAAGAGGCCCTTAGATGGGCTTACTTCATAAGAAAAAGTAAAATAGAAGTAAAATCTTATGCTGAGATTGCTAGGAAATTGAAGAAAAACAAATCAACATTTCTAATAAAAAAATCAAACACGAAAAGCTTTCGTGAAAGGTTTGTTACTGTACCTGCAAGGGGATAATTGAGTTCCATTATGTGAGGTAGTGTTGAAAAAGATGGAAAAAGCACCGAGTTTGTTGATAGAGAACAACAAATAAGAGGGGCCCTATCGCCAGAAACATTCTAAGGCAAAATTACTCATCCTTATAAGAGCAGTTAAGTAATAAGGTTGATATCAAAGAGCAACCAAACCATTTGCAATGCATACAGATTGGTTAAGTTGATTCAACTTGAAAACACCAAATTTACAGAAGTAGCTTCTGCTGACAAAGAGGCTGCCAACACATTTCCCACTGAAGAAACTCATCATAGCTGGAGGCTGTGATCCCAGGCAGGAGTTCATTTGTAGTGAAACAGGTCTCTTTTGGAAGAAAATACCTAATAGAAACCATATCCATCAAAGACTGTTCCAGGTTTAAAGTATGGTAGGATTTCTTGAGGGCTTTCATGACTGTTATTAGTTCAAAAGCACTTTATCACTTGATACATCATTACTCTTCACTTTGTATATTGCTATTAATGGGCTGAAACAGACACATCATCAATACAATAATGTATGGTAGAAGGTGCAAGGGTAGGAAAGTACTTTAGTTTTTTTTGTCACTTTTGCATTATTAGTAAAACTCATTACATCATAACACATCTTTTATGTTTTTGCTTATGAATGGCTGATAGAGATGTACATCTTAACATTATAGAACCTTCTATAATTGGCTTAATTTGAAAAGTATCATTGCACTTTTGTAGCAAAGTGCGCTTTGCTCTGATGTCCAGTTGAGCACCAGTCCTTGCTATTCATGATCATAAGGGTTATGTGCTTTTGTGTCACAATGCTTTCCCCATCAACAAGTGGCTTCAGTTGTGGTGCCATCAGCTTTGCAACTGCTGTTTATGTTGTGTGTGGTGCTGTGTAGGCTGTAAGGCTCCACCTAAGAGCCCCAGGAAGGTGTTAGCATCTTAGAAGCAGCTGGAAATCATCGGGTGAAGTGAAGCCAGATGGTCAATGATACATGCCATGGATGGCATTACCCAGTCTACCTAGCAGGACATTGAAGCAGCCAAGAGCAGACTGAAGAAGTACAGTGTTATGGCAAAACTTATCATGAGAAAATTGAACAAACCTTGATCTGATTTCAACAGCAAGGGGCATCCAGTGTACATGTGTGGTTCTGAATTTTAAGCTGCTGCAATGAAGTTTGTAGGTCAGCATGGAGTTATGGATTTTAAGGTGTCTGTAGGTTGTTTGTTTTGATTCTGGATTTGACATGGCTTTCTAACAAACTTTGGATGCTTCCGAGGAGGGAATACGTAGTGGAATTCCAGGAGATGTTGAAAGACTATGAGAAAGAGGCCTTGTTTGAAATCAAATCTATAATCCTGACGAAACTGGTTTATTCTGTTGTTCCTTGCCCACTAACACTTTAGCTTATGAGAAGGAAAAGAATTTGCTTTTAGAGAACTTCCAAAGCAACACATGTCTGCTTTTTTTGGGCTAATCATTCTGATGGGCATCGTTGGAAACCAATTATAGTTGGACGTGGAGAGCAACCATGTGTTCTTCGTGTGGGTTGATGGATTGCTTCCATAACCTTTTGTAAGGAGGTTGTCCTTCATCAGACCAATAACCTTGGAATTGTTAGACCTTGGGCAAAGGTTTTTCTTCGTGTTGGATAATTGGACAATGTTTTTGTGCATCCTACCACAACCCAGTTGGTTGGCAGTGTGGCTTGGATACTTGAGGGGAACAAACTCTGATGAATCTGTAAAAGTGTTCACTGAAATCTGCCATCTACAACTCAGCAGATGCTTGGATGGATGTCATCATACAGGCCCATAGAAAGAGGCCACTATTGGCCTTCCAGGCTTTGACATGGAAGACTTTTATGCCTGACTCGGCAACGGAGGCAACAGCATACTTGAGGATGATACATGGAAGTGGTTGGATGACAATGGTGGGCAATCCTGGCTTCCAGCATGATAGCTGCTGCAGTTGCTGCTGGTGACAAGCCTGCATCACAATGAGATCATTTGTATAAACTCATGAGCATGGTCCTCAACATCTTATCGAGATTATGGAGAATCCCACCAATGACCATAATGCATTCCCAGGTCATTGGAATTTGTTGAGGGCATTCAAGAAATTTGGCAAACAATGATTTCAAAACAGAATGCATATCGTTAGAGTATCCTCACCTTGAAAATTTCTAAAAGTCAGGCCTTTGTATGCAGTTTTGGGAAAAAGGTAAAAAAGTCCTAGTTTATTTTTCAAGTGTATATTTATTGTGTATAGACACAACAATGTTTAGTAGTGTTACCTCTGTGTTTTATGGTAGTTTATGGTATATATAGTTTACCAACCTTATTGTATTTTTGTATTGGGTAAGGGGATTTTTTTTTTTTCTTTTTTTTTTTTTTTTTTTTTTTTTTTAGCTTGTATTTTTCATTATTTTATGTAGACATTATTTAGGAGACAGGAAGAATTGCCACTCATGTTTTGCAAAATTAATCTACTGTGCAGTAATATACTCCACCATGTGTACATTACCTACTGCATTGTATGTTTTGTATAAGCATATAGTGTATATATATATAGGTATTGATCCATTCATGATGGGATTAGGTTACAATAACCCCATCGTTTCTTTAAATTTATGTATCTTGAAATTAGCCTAGCCTACACTTGGGCACTTTATGTGCAGTGCAGGATACAATCTGTATGAATACATATACAGTAGCCTAGCCTACTATATACAGTACTATACTTTATACATATATGGTATAATTACCTATTAATATCAGCTAATTCTGGAGTTTGAATGCAGATTGACTTATGATAATTCAGAGCAAGCACATGGTATTGTGTATACAATACAGAGTACATTCTATACATATATGGTACCTTAGCCTACACTACACTGTATGGTATGATTACCTATTAATATCAGCTAATTCTGCAGGATCAGTGCAGATTGACATATAATAGTAAAGTACAAACAGAGAAATGGAATAGCATACAAGAATTAGACATGACTTTACTGGGGTACTAGCTAAGAGTACACTAACAGAAAATTGGAAGAGGAAGAGGATGGTGAAGCAGCAAGATCATCAACTGGCTCCTCTTCAGCTAGTACGTACTTTTGCAGGTGTTGGTGGATACCGTTGAGTGCGATAGATGCTCTTCTTGAGGGATCAGTATGACTGCTGTTCCTCCAGCATGCTGGTTGATAATTTTCATTTTTTGCTCTAAAAGTAATTGAATACCTCTCTTTTTCTTGACACTACCACCTGGAGACTCACTTGAGCGTTTGGCAGACGTGCTAATACATACACTAATTTGAGAATTAAGTTTTAAACAGTTGATACGTGTTGGCAAACACAAAAATCGTACACGAACACTGACCTAATTTAACTTAGTAGACTGAAAGCACAAGTGATGTTGGGTCAGGGCAAGAGACAAGCTCATCCCAGTCTCTCGGGCCAACATAGCTTACTGTACACCATACACTGCCTGCACCCGTTGCACCCAAAATTGAAAAATATTTTGAAAATGTTATCGTACCTGTATCGCATCAGAATTTCGATATCCTTAGAACTGCTAACTCCATTGCAAACTTGATTCGTGGTAAAATGAACCATAGTAAATGTGGGTGTACCTGTATACGTAGTATATAGATTTTTCTATATGTATATAGATATGGAAAATAAGGTATTTAGTTTTGGTTTAACATCACGTTTTCTATGTAAATTGTTTTGGTTGTTGTTTATAAGCATATGTAGTGTATACAGTTATGAGTTATTGACAAGGTAGGGTGGGGTAAGGGTATGAAGCTGTCATTTTACAACCATAGTGTGTTTTGTTATAATTTCTGGAAATTTCTGTTATCAGGCAGGGGTCTTTGCTTGGATGTATTAATCCTTTAACTGGAAAATTAGTTGTAGTATTTATGCTATTTCAGACATTTTTTCTTATATTTCTTAAGAAATGATGTATCCAGTGTTGGTTATTATAAAAGCTATTGAGGTTTATTTGGGCATAAACAGGTTATTTGTGTAATTGGAATGTGAATAGCAATCTGTTACATAAGGTATTGAAGATTATCTGCAGTTTCAAGGATCTGCTGGGGTTGGGGAGGGGCAGCTGTTGGAACTATTACCCATCTGCAACTGGGCCCCACTAGTATATTTTTATGGATATTCGGTTATTGAAGTACAGTACTGTACTTGATATAGTTTAGTAATTTTATACATGCAACTTACCCGGCAGATATATACTTAGCTATAGACTCCGTCGTCCCGACAGAATTCAAAACTCGCGGCACACGCTACAGGTAGGTCAGGTGATCTACCATTCCCGCCGCTGGGGTGGTCGGAATCCAGCATTTTCCGTTTTTTCTGAGCCAGATTTCTCTGTCGCTGAGGCCGGCAACAAAACTGTTGTTTGGTCTCTCCTGATTGGAATTCTGCTCATTTGCCGAGAATTGTTTGGACTCATTTGGTGAAGTACTCTTGTTTATTTCTCGGATTGGCATACGCTTATTTTGGACTGGATTAGGACTTGGATTTGGTTTTTTCTATTAAGATGGCTGAAGTTAAAGTAACACCTAAGTTTAGGGTTTGTGCAAGGGAAGAATGCAGAACTAGGTTGTTTAAAGCAGAGGTAGATCCTCATACACTTTGTAGTAAATGTAGAGGTTCTGAATGTGCATTTGATAGAACTTGTGCTGAATGTGAAGGGCATACGGAGCAAGGATGGAAGGATTTAGCTTCTTATATTAAGAAAAGAGAGAAGGATAGAGCTAGGAAAGCTTCAGCTAGAAGCTCGAGTAGATCTTGTTCTTTTGAGCCTGAATTAGAAGCTAACAAGCTAGATGATGTTTCTCCCATAACCTCAGCCCCTTCTCCCTGTGTTGAATCTAAGGATTCATTTTCAGAAATGGAAATAATGAGATCCTCGATCAGGGAGCTTCAGGAGCAGCTTAAAGCTATGGAAACACAAGGTAAGAGTGTCAGTGAATACAGTGACCCCAGTGCAGTGGAGGGGGCGTCTGATCGGCTCCGCATTGCTCCTAGGCCTAGACCGCTTCCAAACTCCCAGGACCAGGGGAGGAGGAATGTCAAAAGCCGCAGGGAGGATGTGGAGCATCCCCAACGATCAGGCGTTCCCTTCGGCAGATCCTGAAGTAACGACCCGGCTGCCTTGGATAGCCGTAGAAAAGGCATCCTGGAAGAGTGTTTTTCTGCGTCGGACTCCTCCTCGTCCAGACGTGGATGGAGCTCTGCTTCGAAGTCTCGTCCTCTGAAGAGATCGTGGGTAGCGCTGAAAGGAGACGCTTTTGATTCAAGCCCAGAGCGCTTTCCAGAGGATTTTCCTTCGACTAGTAAGAAGGCGAGAAGACCGTCTCCAGCGCCTCAAGACCCAGACTAAGCTTTTCCTGCTTAATCTACAGGAACAAATATCCTCCTTGGTAGGCGCTCTATATAAGGATTTGTCTCGAAGGAAAGACTCCTCCCTTCCAGTGAAGAGATCGAAGTTTTCTTCTCCTGGTAGGAGAGAAGTTTCTCACTCTAGCAGGCGCTCGTCACCGGAGAGAGACTTTCGTTCTCCCTTTAAGCGATCCTCTCCTGTGTATAGGAAGAAAGTTCCCAGCGGTAGCCGCTCGCAGAGCAAACGATCAGCTACGTCTTTTAGGAGAAGTCAGGAGTCGGACTCCTCTTCTGAGGATCAGGATAGGCGTCAAGAGCCTAAGAAGCAGGATATTTTTAGACACAAAGAGTTGACAGAGCCTAGTAGGCGCCAAGAATATAACAGGCGTATAGAGCCTAACAGACGCCAGGAGTCTAGTGAGAGGCGTCAAGAGCCTACCATCTGTCACGACAAGCGCCAGGAGTCAAGCAGGCGCCAGGAATCAAGCAGGCTTCAGGAGTCAAGCAGGCGTCAGGAGTCGGGTAGGCGCCAGGAGTCTAGCAGACGCCAGGAGTCTGAGCAGGCGTCAGGAGTCGAGTAGGCGCCAGGCTCCTTGTAGGAGCTTAGGTCAGAATAAGACCCCTTCGCACTTATGAGCTCTTCTGAGAGTAGAGCCCTTCACCTGGTAGGAAACATGTTCCTGAGAGGAGATCTCGTGCTTTACGAACTCTATTGCGCCTTGTAGTAGCAAGGATTTGTCACACGGGCGACGTTCTTCTTCTTTTGACAGAAGTCCCTCAACTACTAAGAACCGCTCTTCCCCGAAAGAATCTCCTACAGCCGGAGACTTAGAAGAAGTCTCGGATGAAGAATTACCAGTGGATGTAGTAGTCTCTGATTATAAGAGATTGTCCTTGTTGTTGTTGCAGGAGTTCGGGGGATAAGCTTCAACCAGCGGATCCGCCCCTCTCCAGGATCTTTGTTATCAAGCACGAAGTCTCCAAAAGCATCCTCATTTGTAAAAAATGCGTCCAGCCCTTAGTATGAAAAAAGCATTCAAAGGCTTTGGAGAATGGCTTAAGAATAAAAGAGAGGCGGGCAAGACTGTTTTTTCATGCCCTCCTTCAAAGTTGACGGGTAAGCCTGGAAGATGGTATGATACCCAGGAACCTATGGGCTTAGGACTGCCTTCATCGGCAGACGCAGATTACGCTTCCTTAGTAGATTCTTCATGGAGGCGTGCTCTACTATCAGCAAAAGCTACTTGGGGGATGTGTGAACTGGACCATCTACTAAAGGACTCTTCAGGAACACTCGAGGTATTCAATTTTATGGACTGGGCTTTGGAGCCCTTGCGAAGAGAGCCCAAGATCCCGAATTTGTCACTATGGACGAATTATCGAGTGTATTATCTTGTCTGGACAGAGCGGTGATGGACGGTTCGGTGGAAGTGGCTGCCCTTTTTGGATCGGGAGTTTTGAAAAAGAGAGCAGTGTACGGTTCTTTCCTGTGTCCAAGTCAGTATCTCCTCTACAGAGTCGGCCTTGCTATATTCGCCACTTTCTAACCACCTTTTCCTTTTTACACAGGACACGGTGAGGGATGTAGCAAAATCATTAGCTGGAAAAGCTACACAGGATCTACTGACACAGTCAGCAAAGAGGTTCAAGCCTGCTGTTCCTTTTCAAAAGAAGGATAAAGCACCTCTTCAGCAGCCCTTTCGAGGAGGCTCTTCCTCCTCAAGAACCCCTTTTAGAGGTAGAAGACCGGATACCAGAGGAAGACCTTCCAGGAGACCCGCCGGGAAGGCAAAATGAAGAAGAAGTCCTCCAGATAGCGGTAGGCGCCAGACTGTCGAACTTTGCCAGAGTCTGGGCGAAGAGAGGGGCGACAGCTGGACCCTCTCTATCCTCGAGAGAGGATACCTCATCCCCTTCAGGAATATCCTCCCTTAACAAGAACTCCAAGGGAGTTAACAGCGAGATACAAAGATCCTGTCAAGAGTCAAGCTCTCCTGCAAGCAGTAGAACTTATGTTGCAGAAGAGGGCATTAGAACCGGTTCAAGATCTCCATTCACCAGGTTTCTACAACCGTCTATTCCTGTACCAAAAGCCTCAGGCGGGTGGAGGCCGGTTTTGGACGTAAGTGCGCTGAACGTCTTTGTGATAAAGAAGTAGTTCTCGATGGAGACCTCTTCCTCTGTACTTTTCTGCTCTTCGTCCAGGGGACTGATGTATCCCTGGACCTTCAAGATGCATATTTCCATGTGCCAATTCATCAGGCATCAAGGAAATACTAAGATTCATGTCACAGGGAAGATGTTTCAATTTCGAGCGCTTTGCTTCGGACTGTCGACGGCCCCGCAAGTCTTCACGGGTATCCTAAGGAATGTGGCGCATTGGCTACATTTAGAAGGGATCAGAATCTCTATGTATTTGGACGACTGGCTAATACGAGCAAAGTCGAAGGAACAGTGTCTGGAGGACCTTTCAGTAACATTAAAGATGACGCAGTCATTGGACTCCTAGTCGACCTCGAGAAGTGCCCAGCTGGATCCCCAGCAGAACATAGTTTATCTGGGGATTCAGATGGATTCTCGGGGTTTTTCTAGCGTCTCCATCAACAGAGAGAATAGAACGCTGCCTTACAAAGGTGTCAGTATTTCTAGGGAAAGAGCATTGCTCCGCGAGGGAGTGGATGAGTTTGCTGGGAACCATTCCTCGTTGGAGCAGTTCGTTTCCTTAGGGAGACTGCACCTAAGACCCCTTCAGTATTATCTGAAGGAGAACTGGGATCAAAGTTCCCAGGACCACCTCGAAGAATCATTCAGGATAACGGACAAGGTCAAGCAAGATCTTCGGTGGTGGTAGACCCGAAGAAACTCTGTCAAGGAATATCCTTACACATAAAGAGCCCTCTCCGAGCGTTGTTTGCAGACGCATCGGACGTAGGGTGGGGAGCAACGTTGGATTCGCAAGAAGTGTCGGGAACCTGGGAAGGAGCTCAGGTGTCCTGGCACATAAACAAAAAAGAACTAAAAGCCATTCACCTAGCTCTCTTGCACTTTCAAAAACAGATCTCAGGATTGATCATTCAGGTCAATTCCGACAACACGACAGCCCTAGCATATATCAGGAAGCAAGGGGGAACTCATTCATTCTCCCTTTACGAGACAGCGAGGGAGTTGTTGCTTTGGGCGCAAGAGAAACAGATCTCTCTACTAACGAGATTTATTCAGGGAGAGAGAAATCGTCGAGCGGATCTGCTAAGCAGAAGAAACCAAGTGCTCCCCACCGAATGGACTCTCAACCCTCAAGTGTGCGATCAGTTATGGGGTTATGGGGAGGGGAAGGCCGAACGTAGACTTGTTCGCAACCAACTGGAACAAGAGGTTGGAGAATTATTGCTCCCCCATCGCAGATCCAAGAGCAATAGCGATAGACGGCCTCCTCATGGATTGGAAGGGAATAGATGGGTACGCTTTTCCCCCCTTCAAACTGGTAGGGGAAGTAATAAGAAAGTTCGCCTCCTCAGAGGGAACGAAATTGACTTTGATCGCCCCCTTTTGGCCAGCCCTAAATTGGGTGACAGAGTTGCTGGAGTGGATAGTGGATCTTCCCAGATCGCTCCCACTAAGGAGCGATCTTCTCAAACAACCCCACTTCAACAGGTATCACAAAAACCTCCCCGCTCTAAGTCTGACTGCCTTCAGACTATCGAAGGACTCGTTAGAGCGAGGGGGTTTTCTCGCGAAGCTTCAAAAGCAATCGCAAGAGCCAGGAGACCATCCACATTACGGGTGTACCAGTCGAAGTGGGAGGTGTTTAGATGGTGCAGGACGCATGAGGTATCCTCTTCCAGTACCTCTATAACCGACATTGCAAATTTTCTTCTTTACCTTAGAAGAAAATGTGGCCTAGCTGTATCTACGATCAAGGGGTATAGAAGTATGCTGGCCTCGGTTTTTAGGCATAGGGGTCTGGATGTGTCGGACAATAAGGACCTACA
>NC_087211.1:41619997-41639997 GCF_015104395.2 Macrobrachium nipponense | reverse complement strand
ATAATTGCCAAGTAATGCATTAGACATGTAGTCATGGTACTTGGAGTATATTGAACTGCCGTGCCGCACGGCAAAAAGAAAGTAGCAACGCAGAATGTGAAACAATTATCGATAATTCCTGTCATGAGTTTCATTGCACCGTTGTTGATTGTTGAAACCTGCAATCGAAGATGAGAGGGCAAAAAATAATCAGAATCCCCAGAGTTCCACAAATGTGGCCAAAAAAATGTAAAGATTATTGTATTTTGCCACAATTTTGAGTTATTATTTTGGGAATGTGTATCATTTTGGTAACTAAACTTGGAAATTGAAGTTGGGTATTGTGCAATGTTATATCAACTGATCATCTTCACGCAGTGGTCCCTTCATTTCAGTTCCAAATATGTATATAGATAGATAGACGGATGTTGTGAAGAGAGTGACGGTGTACGTACATCATTTTTAGTCAAGTTAGATCCATATGACTGTTCCGAATGATTTCGAAAGTAGAGGACCACAAATAGAACGGTGCTTCGTAAAAATTAGTAGATTAGTCTTTCTGATGTACGGTTTATCGATATAGTAGTAAGTTCTAAGCAGCGTACATTTCGATTTAAAAAAGAAGTAAAGCGCCGTACAGCCGGATACAGAACGTATTGAGTGATCAGATGTCGTTGTGTACAAGAGAATTTCCCATGTTATGATTGCGTCGGTGATACTTTGACGCCAGCTAACACACACAGTCAGCCAACCTCAAATTTGATCTTGTGGAAGGTGGTTCGAATTCCTCAGTGGTTCTATTGTCTGGTAGCCAAATGGCTCTTGCCTCTAGGCATTGCAGTTAAAAAAAAAACCGCTACCATCAGCAGTGTTTTAGATTGATAAGATCCATCAACAAATTTTAAGGCATGGCATTGACGACAAGGAGCGGTAAACGAGAAAAAGCATCAATTTTTTTCTTTTTGTAGATTGTTCAGTATATTAGAAATTACTACAGAGCAGGGGTCGCCGGGAAGTTGTAGACACATGCCGATTTAAACGCAGATAAAAGCTGGTTCTCAGGTCGGTCATCATTCAGGTGCAACATTGTACTACGGAGCCATCATTTTGCGGGGTTGCAAGCCTACGAGCCGGGAAACCTGGCTGTCAGTTTTGATATATAGATTCTCTCTCTCTCTCTCTCTCTCTCTCTCTCTCTCTCTCTCTCTCTCTCTCATACATATGTAATCAGAAGCTTAGACCTTTAAGTACAACACTAATAGAACGCAACCAGAGGTGCATTGTTATTGTAGACGTAGCAGCAAGTCTTTGAGTTTGGAAGCCTTGTGTCGCTTTTCGAATGTGGAGATTGGCTAAGCATTCTCTCTCTCTCTCTCTCTCTCTCTCTCTCTCTCTCTCTCTCTCTCTCTCTCATTTTGTGCGTGTTGTTTCTTCTCTTGGTGATAGAGTGGAGCGATATGAAACCACAGGAACTCGGCGTGTCTGCGACTTGATACTTCAGGGTGACGCGATCCGGTTTTTATTTCCAGACCTGCTCTTCTCCACCACCTCTTTCTGTTTCCTCCTCCTCCTCCTCCTCCTCCGCGTTCTTCTCATTGTTTCAATCTTCCTCATCGCCCTTTCAGTTTTAATTCGCGTTTTCTTGTAGTGCTCCCGGTGTTGTACGCATGCGCCGTTTACATTCTCATTTATGTTTCATTCTTCCTCCTTTACGTTGTATCTTTCTTTTTTGTTTAGTGTTCCCTCTCATTATAATTCCTTTTATGTCGCGGGGATCTTCCTCTTCTTTGCATTCCTCCTCCTCCTCCTGTTCGCATTCTTTCTCATCCTATCGCTTTTCTCTTGTTTCTTCTCATTCGTACTTACGCAACCTGTCATTCTTTGGCGCATCTCTACTACACATTTTTTCTTCAACTTATCCACGTCCTCATCTATTCCTTCTTCGTGCATTCTCCATCATCCTCCTAATGGAGGAATCCTCTAACCCTCTCTTCTCGTCACTTGAGAGAAAATGTCTCCATCCCCCCCCCCCCCCCCTCCCCCCCCCCCCCCCCCCCCCCCCATTCATTTTCTCTCTTCGTCGCCCCTCTTACCGCCGCTTCCTTAACCCCCCCCCCCCCCCACCCCCCCCCCCCCCCTTTAACCCCCCCTCCCATCTCTTTCCCTTTATTGTTTTGCAGTGTCTTTTTTTGCATTTGCAATTCTGGGTGTAGATGGTTTTAGGCTCATTAAGTTCCTTCGCCCCCCAAAAAGTCTCTCTCTCTCTCTCTCTCTCTCTCTCTCTCTCTCTCTCTCCTCTCTCTCTCTCTCTCTCTCTCGTCGCCATTATTACTCGAGAGTAAAGACTACCCAAGAACATCTTAAGAGATTGAATTTCGCACGTGCTTCTACGCATTTGTATTATCTATTCCACTCACATTTTATACACACATTCATGTATATACTTATACTTATTACGTTATGTGTGTATGTGTGTGTATATATATATATATATATATATATATATATATATATATATATATATAAATGCATGTATTTATGTATGTTGCAAACATTTGTATGCATCATATATCTTTCGAGATATTCAAGATAAATAAAAGAATAACAAATAATGAGGGACAGAGTATATATAAAGGGGTAGCATAACATTGGATGGATGAGGATTAATGAGGTTGAATCCTAAATAATAAAGAACGATGGCATCCATGCAGATTCTCTTATTTAGGTATATAATGAAAGACAACAACAAAAAATGTCCACTCAAACAATGGGTATTTTGTAAAAATTTCGAAAAAATGATTGAAATCCCTCACGAAAGTAAGATTGCACATAATGTCTAGTCCGGATTTGAGTCTTAGTACCACAATGAAACTATTGTCTGAAAGTTTTTTTTCGATGCGAGATTACAACTTTTTAGAAAAATATTGTTGTCTTTGAGTATTCATAGTCTGCAACTCCTCATCCCTGAGGATGTATCATGTGATGTGAAACGTTAGGCATAATAGCTTTGATGCTTGTGAAAGACATGCCGTTATATATATATATATATATATATATATATATATATATATATATATATATATATATATATATACGTTCATATATACATACAGATGTCGATTGTAGGGATGACTAGGGCAAGTTCCCTCAAAGAAAATATTAAACGATTGGCGATTGCAGTGGGTTACCGACAGGATGGGCATGGAAATACCAACCTCATCCCGATATACTCTTAAGAATAGGAGAGTATAATTATGTATATATATTATATATATATAATTGTAATTGTACGTGTGGCGGCTTACGAAGCAGTGGTCTAGCAACCTCATCCCTTGCAGCATAGGATGATAGTTTTAGAACCAAACCACACACACACACTTTATATATATATATATATATATATATATATATATATATATATATATATATATTATAATTATATATGTGTGTGTGTGGTTGTTTTGGTTCTAAACTATCATCCTATGCTGCAAGGGATGAGGTTCCTAGACCACTGCTTCGTAAGCCGCCACACGTACAATTACCCCTCAAGTAGTCTCAAGTCAGCGGTTTTTGGGTTTCTGAGTACTTACTGATCAAAAGCATTGTTTTGTAACTTCATCAATAGTACCGAGAGAGAGAATTGAATGCAATTCTTTGAAAAAGAAGATAACGAAAAAATTTATTAAATATACTCGCTTCGTTGGTGATTTATTTTCTAAAATCCATTAATTATTAAATCTAGTATATTATTCACGGTAATGAGTATCCAATATATGATACGTATCATGTCCCTCATAAGAAGGGACTGGAAATTAAAATGTTTTAACTAATGTAGATGATTAAAATAAACAATTCACTATAAATATAGGAAGTATCTATTTATAGATGGACTTGTCTAAATTGAAAATACAGTTACGAATCCAAATAAGATTTCGATATGGCCTCAGCGATTAATTAATGTTTGCTTATTGTTAGTTTTGGCTAGAAAAATTTACACTACATAAAATATAGGTGTATTGAAGATATATTTTGAATTATATGGTTATTCTTATGATTCTGCCCTGGGCATAATTCAGTTTCGATAACTGGTAAAAACAGTAATTATGTTTTAACTTTGTCAGTATTAGCGTTGTTTACGAAGTGCCTCTTCCATATATTATTATTATTATTATTATTATTATTATTATTATTATTATTATTATTATTATTATACCAAAGCCTATCACGTTCTGAAAGATACAGGAGATGAAAGTATCCTTTTTTAGTTTTGTGGCATTGTATTGAAAGAAGTACACAAGAAACGTCTCTTGTTATGATGATGAAAAGTGAGACACGCGCTTCTTGAACATTTTAAAGGCTACGCAGCCAAGGAAACCCAACCAAATCATTTCATTATTCCAGAAGCTTATTACTGAAGGCCACTTAACTCCCAGCCATGGCGTACGGTCAAGGGAGAATGTTTTTATCCACAAGAAAAAAAAATCTGAACTAATGATAACTGTTCTCGAGAAGTTTTTAATATTCTTCTCTTGTCTTGGGAAGAGTTTTATTGCTCTTCTGTCGTGTTCCTTGCGATTACTTTTCATGTGCTGATAGCTATCGTTCAATAGGTCTGCATTTCATTCATGCATCTGTTATTGAGACGAGGAATGGATTGGTTGCAGCTTGTGAAATTCAAAGTATAGCTTTTTTTTTTTTTTTTTTTTTTTTTTTTTTTTTTTTTTTTTTTTTTTTTTTTTTTTTTTTTTTTTTAAGCTGACTTTAAATGCCCTTAGCCTCTATTGTCGAAGATTTTATATCTTGCTGCAAATTGGACGATATTACTGTACAGTCTAGTATGGATGACGAATTACGTTAGTTTCCTCTAAAAACAGATGACCTGAGTGATACCGGCTGCCGATATTTACCGCAGGCTTAAAAAAAAAATTCTGCCAGTTTGGATTGGAGGATTTTGGAAATTTAAAGTAGAGATGAAATACAGCCTAAATTTTAACTTTGTCCGGCTGTACTTCAGAATTTCAAATTGAGATTGAGGTACTCGTTAAATTTAAACTCTGGCTGATGCTTTTGCGCAGTTCGTAATAGAGCTGCTTTCGAAATTGAAGCTAGGGTTTATATACCTTGAAATTCAAGTACTGCAAATAGACTGGAATATTCTGGATACTCCAGGGTAATTGAATTTGGAAAAATGTCATTGCTGTCGCGCTGAGCGAAAAAACAGCCGTCAGTTTCATGGCGATACTGATGATTAGCTTTACCTTGGTAATTCAGATGGTTGTAGCCCTTGATGGACTGAATTTCTGGACGAACAAAAGTTCTGCTCATTAGAACGAAATACGTAGAATTTTGGAAAAATGAAAGCAATGGTGTATCGGGTCTGAAGGTGAGAAACTGGGAGACAGCCCCTTTGGTTGCACTGAAAACTAACAGTTAAAGGTGTTGGACAGGAAGACTGAAGAGAGGAGGCAGAATTGGAGGTAAAGTAAAAGGCTGAAAAGACAATGCAGTGAGAGCCGAAGGAACGCTGCAAACACCCTTTGGAAATGCCTGCAGTGCACCACATGAGGTGCACTAACGTCGCTAATCGCCTCACGGGGACGTTTTCAATAAAAGCCATTACCAATCAGATTTGTAAGTCCACCTCAAAATACCAGAGTAACGCAACTTTTGAACTCCACTGTTATTTGCTTGCGGTGATGTCAGGAGCTAGACACAGATACTGTATGAATACACCCTGGCTGTCTTTTCACTCACGATTTAATGAAATTATATAAACAAAAGACGGCATAAAACATGCGCTTAAATGGGGGTCACTGGGCATTGGTTAGGGAGGTTTGAGTTCATTCCCAGCTGACAACTTTTTACAAACTAGTTGATATGACTTAAGAATCCCATTTCTTTTTATTATGTAGCGATTGCATACAGACCGGAATCGTGTATCTTTGTTTATTCATATTTATCAGAGGGTTTGTTTTATAATAAAGCCCGTCATTTTATAGCCAAATTAACATGACCAAGATCCTGACGAAAATAAAGAGCAAAATAGAAAAAATAGACTTGTCTTCTGAATTAAACATGCGTAAGATCCTTTCGGTTCACTGTTGTGTTGGTTCATTAAGAAGCCCCATAGCCTAAAGTACTTAGGGGATTTACACTCACTCTCTCTCTCTCTCTCATAGGCGTAGTAATTAAGCTTTAAATATTTTATATATATATATATATATATGTCATATCACATTTCCGTGATTTATATACATATATCGAGCTACAATGTCCTTTATTATCTAATTCGTTCTACCTCGGAATTAATATATTTTCATATATGCTTAACCGAAGGGGAATTTTTTTCTCGATAATAGACTTGCCTGGACCCACCCGGGCGCGAACCCATGGAGCCTTTCAAATCCAAGAACGTCAGTGATGTAGTAGGTAAAAGCTTCACTGACGTTCCTGGATTTGAAAGGCTCCATGGGTTCGCGCCCGAGTCCAGGCAAGTCTATTATCGAGAAAAAATTCCCCCTCGGTTTAAGCATATATGAAAATATATTAATTCCGAGTAGAGTGAATTTGATATTAAAGGACATTGTAGCTCGATATATATATATATATATATCTATATATAATATATATATATATATATATATATATATATATATATATATTCGCTTAATCATTTAATTGACAATTACTCTTTGACTTTCAGAATTTTGTACTCATTCGTATATTTTCTTGTTCTGTTATTGAATAATGTATGATTCTTTTTCTCCAACGAATGACCAATATGGTTGTCTGCTTTCTCAACAAAATTATTTTTTTATATATGGTTTCAGTAATTTGCAATTGAACTTGTTTGTGACAAGAGTGGACTGGTAAGGCTATGTTGTAACTCGTTTTATGTGTACATCGATTTCCTTTTGTGTAAAGTTCATGTACAAAAATTGTTTACTTCATTTAGTATACCTTGGAATTATGCATTAAGTACACGAAAGTTGTCGGTATCTAGTTCTTAATTATCTCATCTGTGCTGAACCTGCTGTTTTGATATATCGAGAAAGTCCTGTTCTACCTCTGCACACACACACACACACACACACACACACATTTTAAAATTCTTTTTTTTTTTTTTTTTTTTTTTTTTTTGCAGTCTTGGCTGATGAATCTCAAGATGAATTTAAGAGAAACGGAAGTAATGAAGACGCAGTGTACAAAAAATATTCCAATAATATTAGATTGGGAAAGAATCAGGTCAAATCCCTCCAATATTGAGGATCAGTGGTATCCAGTAGAGTTTCTTTTCAGTCGAAATTTAATGAAAGACTGAAAAAGTCCAATTGAAAGGTTGCCATTTTGAATATGGTTTTGAAGTCAGATAAACTGAAATTCCATAAGAAATTAGAATTATGCAAGTCTGGTAAGATTTGTAATTCCATATGGGCATGAATATTGGTATGGTAATGAAACTGTACCCAACAGGTATTATGTCAATATGAGAATTTCAGAGTTTTATGCAGAATATTAGTGGCCAAACGACGGGGCAGAATTAATTGGAGTCTTAAGGAAATGACGGTAGTTCCATACATAGATGAGATGATAATGAAAAGAAAGGAAGGTGGTCTAGAGAACTTGCGCAACAACTGTGAGACCTACACAGGGATGGGAACTATGAGAAGGGCAGTGGGGAATAGTGGAGATTTGTGGAAGATAAGGTACGGAAGGGAAGTGTGGAGGATGATATATCTCGTCACTTTTGCGCAATGGCTCTGTTTCTCTGTTTCCAGTTCAGTTCCAGTAGGTATATGGAAGTGGGTGGCAGCAGCAGCTTCTTCAGTTATTTTTCAGTTGACAGCAGACGCATTCGATAGACTAGTAACTTCTCCGGTAACGATCGGTTTTGCTCGTCGGAATGTTACCCTCTCTCTCCCTGGGTTGCATTGGGGTGTCCTATGCAACCCCAGGAGCATTATCCTATGTAACCCCAGCAGTAGTATCCTATAACCGTAGGAGTTCCACCTCCGCTCACAAAGACAGCGAGGTATCCCTAGAGTAGGATAATGAACAAGATCATACGTTAAAACGGAAGGAAAATTCGATAATACAAAACCGTGGGATAAAGAGATGCTGGGGTGTGGGCATATTGGTGTGTGGCGTGTAGGGGGGTGGTGGTGCGTGTGTTCAGTGTTGAAGACCCACCGGGCATTATTAGCCTGCGGGTGGCAATGGAATTCTCATCTTGCAAATGGATAAGAGATTCTGGAAAAGGCTTTCATTGTTGATCATCTTCAGAGAGAGAGAGAGAGAGAGAGAGAGAATTCGATCAAAAGAGAAAAGGGTGTTAGAAGGGTGCCAGGGTGGGGGATGGGGGGTTGGGGGTGGTAGAAGGTGGCGGTTGGAAAGCTTTTTGAGAGTTGCAAAGAGCTCATAGAGCGCGCTATTTTTTCCCCTTTTCTTTTCTCCGTGTGTCAAGAGGGGTGGTCTACCTCTAGTTCTGAGTGTGTCTTTGGGGAGGGACCTTCCTTCCTGTGCGGCATATTTAAATAACAAAGCCATAATGGGACAATAATAGCATTCGACAGAGGTCAATGCAACTAAGCCTAATGGTCTATTAACGAAAAGGGAGGTACAGAAACCTCTTAGCAAAAACTCAATGGACCTGGAGAATGGCGCTTGGGATCCAAGCTGAAGGCCTCTCCGACCAGGGAAGCCTTCTCGGAGAGCGCCCTAAAGACGTTTGATTTCATTTCTTCATTCATTTTTTTTATATCCGTCAAGATGGAGAGAAAGCTTTTTGACCATCTGCAGCTCTCGGGAAATTGCAGCGTCAGGGTCGAATATTTCATCGATTCAACATTTAGGACCATTGCGACGCAAGAGCCTACTACCTACTATATAATATCCCTTTCCTTTCTCCTCTTCTGCTGCTGCCTTGCCTCTCCCATCGAACGGCGGCTCCCTACCCACCCACCCACCTATCAAAATTGACCTTCAGCTGTGTAGCAAGTATGAAGTAATACCCTTTGTCTGAACCCAAAGGTTCGTAAGGTATTCGTTGCAAAATGAAATAGGGGGGGGGGGGGGGGTGGAGGAAAAAGAAGTTGCACACTAAGGACTCTCGTTGTAACTAGAGAGGAGTGGGTGTCTCGCTCTCTGAGAGTTGCAAATTCATTGATATGGCAAAACCAGTCTTTGACAATGCAATTGCATTTCGTACGAGAAAAAAATGTCGGAATATGAGTTGATTTCCCCAGCGGATTTGATGACGAGGGCGTTGACTCGACGCTTCCCAGGGATAAGGCTGACGTTGATTTCGAAATTAGAGAAGGGGTGCAGCAGATATGGTTGGCTTGGAGCCACCGATGCGTTTGAAGGCAGGGCTGAGACAATGAAGGGTGGGTCTGGATATTGTAGATTTTAGGAGTGATGCGAAGGCGCTTACGCCAAAGGTGAAGGACAGCTTTTGGAAATGGTCTTGAAAACTAGGACAGCTTTTCGTAGAAAATCGGGATGGATTATGTTCTTGGCTGTTCACATTTAATTATCATGCGAATCATCAGATCGTTCAGGCAAGTCAGTTTTTGTGTTCCCTGATGATAAACATACCTTTTTTTTTAACAGTGCTTAAATTATTCATTTTGACCAGTGCTTAAATGATTTTCTTGAACAGTGCTTAAAGTTTTTTCAAAATATGTACAGTTATACAAACGCAACCAGTTTTTTTCTTAAGAATATACTATATCAGTCAAACCTAATTTCATATTTTGATTTTCACAGCCCCATTATTTGTAGTCTAAGCTGAAAAATTGTCCATACTTACGTCTTGTAATTATTCACGGTATTGATTATTTAAAGGTACATTAATTAGTTTTAAATAATTCTTGCATATTTTAAATTCCTATTTTCACTTTTTCTCAAGTAGAGGATATATATACGTATATTATATATATATATATATATATATATATATATAATATATTATATATATATGTGTGTGTGTGTGTGTGGTGTGTGTGTGTATATATATATATATATATATATATATATATATATATATATATATATTATATATATATATATATAGAGGATTCCAATGGGTATCGAACTTTTGTGCCATCCAATGAAAGTTTCATTTGATCTAAACTGGTTATTTTTTTCAGGCCAGGCCTGCTTACCCAAACATACTTGTGGATTTTAAAGAACTTCCCAACCCATGAGTGAGTCAATTAGTAGTATTTATTTGAATTACCCTTTCAGCGTTTAATATGATGGAGCTAATGACCACATTGCCAGTTGTTTCATAGAAATGCACTTCTTTTATGTCTTACGTGAGTCAGTTTGGTAGTGGCCTGGCCTTTGATTTGAGAAAAACTGCGGTTCGAACCCAATGTGGGATCAGAAATCTATGTCTGTGAAACACGTGCTCATGTGTTTATTAGTTATATATATATATATATATATATATATATATATATATATATATATATATATATGATTACTGATTATTGTTCCTAATGCCCCAGGTATGTTTGTCTATGTTTGTTGAAACTGATGTTAAGTTGGCTCACATCATAATAGAAGGTAAAAACGAGAATTTTTTATACTCCAAAATGATGATAAGAAACTGTACTGCAAGTAAAGATATTTCCATGTAACGATCATTTAACAGCAGCTTGGATCCGAAACAGGAATAGAATCGTTGTAGCTAAGAATGAAAAAAATGAAAATACACAGAGGTTGTAGTGATGTATGCGCAAATTGATGTAAAATGACATGAACAGTGTTGTGAAGAACATTAACCGTGCTTTTGAAGTGTTAGCAAATGAATGAGTGTGTTAACGATAACTTCTAAGGCAGGCAAATATAAAGCTTTAACAGTTAAGAAAACTAAAATCACTAAGATTAACACATAGTAGGTAAGCTTTTAAAAATACATGAATAAAAGGATCTAAATATGTGAACATTAGTTAACTAAATAATTATCCCGATAACAGGTACCCGCGCTAATGAAAAGCTAAATGAAAATATTACAAAGAAGCTTAAAAAAGAACAAATAAAAAAAATCTTATGCCACGTGGAAGTGTTGCGCTGTACTTGAACTGTATAGAGCTTCGTTAACGCCTTGGAAGTAGTCTTGAATTTTGCTACCTTGAAGTACACACATACACACACACTCAATTAAACGCATATTCTTTATATAATATATATATATATATATATATATATATATATAATATATATATATATATATATATATATCACATATATACATATCATATTGTATGTACATTATGTATTATATTGTAGTATATCACATACACCGTGACATTTTTTATATTCACACATTTTAATCCACAAATATCATTTAATAATTCACAATACCTCATAAAAACTTAGACCTTAGGAGAATTGTAATAGACTAGATGACCAACTCGGTGCTGCCCGGGAAAACTGAATGACAACCACTAAACTCTCTCCTGCTCTCTCTTCCTCCCTTTTCCCTCCCCTCCCAACTTCCCCCCCCCCTCTCTCTCTCTCTCTCTCTCTCTCTCCTCTCTCCTTCACCTCATTAAGGTAGTTTGCCTAGCATTTTTGACAATTTTATATTTTTTTCTCTCTTATCCCCTAATCCTATCAGGGCTGAACTTGGACTTAATGGGCATCGGGAGTGTCACTATTCATCTCAGCGACCTTGAAAACTATGGATTAAACAGTAGATGTTATTCTTGACAGTTTATTTTTTACCCTTTCTCATTGGATGCCAGTGATGTCTCACCCCCCACAATATTTTTTTTCTGATAGTAAGTCATATGTACACCAAAATGAGGTATGATAAACACAGAGTTTATTTGGTTATTAAGTCTTGGGCAGAACCAGCCCCGTTTCAGGAAACCCTTCCCGCCCCCCACCCCCTTTGGTGCCCTTTGTTGCTAATGATGTCTTACCCCCACAGTATTCTATTCCAGCTAGTAAGTCATATGTATACCAAGTTTGGTTGAAATTCCTCATTACATTTCGAGTTTTGCTGGAACACACACACGTCAGCAATGAGATTCTAATCGATGCTTGGTTTAAGAAACAATGATTTACAGTTACCTTGACCACTGAGCCACTGTATGTGTTTGAGTGTGTGTGTGTGTGTTTATATATATATATATATATATATAATATACATAAATGTATATATGTGCCACATGCGCTTTGAAACTTGCATTGAGCCAATTTCAACCAAATTTTGGTATACATATCACTTATCCAAATTTGGAAAAGAAATACTGTAGGGGTAATGACATGCCACTGCAACCCAAAGGGGGTTTGGGGTTTAGGATAGGGATGGGAAAGGGGTGATGCAAAAATAACCGAAAAACGAACAATTATTACTGTTTAACCCATATTTTTGAGGTCTCTGAGATGAAAAGTGACACTTCCGATGGCCTTCAAGTCCAAGTTCAGCCCCTGTAGGGAAGGGGGGGTGGCAGTTGAAAAGGGTGGGAAGGGAGTGACCTAAAAATAACCGAAAACGATAGAAATTAGTGTCTAATTCATAGTTTTTGAGGTTACTGAGATGAACAATGACACTTCCGATGCCCTCTAAATCCAAGTTCAGCACCAACAGGGAGGGGTGTGACGTGTAAAAATAACTGAAAACGACAGATATTGTTGTCTAGTCCATAGTTTTTGGGGCTGCTGAGATGAATAGGGATGCTCCTGATCCCTTTAATTCCTTGTTCAGCCCTTATAGGAAGGGGGGGGGGGGGGTTGTGATAAGGGCTGGTAAGGGGTGACATGTAAAAATCAGTAATGACATATTAATGACTAATCCACAGTTTTGAGGTCACTGAAATCGATAGTTACACTTCCAATGCCCTTTAAGTCCGAGTTTAGCTCCAATACGAAGGCTGGTGAGAAAGTGGTGGGAAAGGGGTGACATGTGAAAATAGCCATAAATGACAGATATATTAGTGTCTAATCCATAGTGTTTGAGGTGGCTGGGATGAATAGTGACACTCCCGATGGCCTTCCAAGTTCAGTCCTGATAGGAAAGGGGGTTAAGAAGGGGTGGGAAGGGGATGGCAAGTAATGATAACCAAAATCGACAGCTATTAGTGTCTAATTTATAGTTATCAAGGTCGCTGAGATGAACAGTGACACTCCCGATGTCCTTAAAGTTTAAGTTCAGCCCTGATAGGAAGATTAGGTGGGAAGGTGGTGACTTCTAAAAATAACCAAAAACTACAGATATTAGTGTCTGATTCATAGCTTTTGAGGTCGCTTAGATGAATAGTGACACTCCTGATGCCCTTTTATTTCCAAGTTCAGCCCTGATAGGAAAGGGGGATGAGAAGGGGTGAAAAATAGAATGTAAAAAATGTTGGATATTAGTGTCTAATGATCTAATCCATAGTTTTTTAGGTCACGGGGATGAACAGAGACACTCCCAATGCCCTTTAAAGTTAAGCTCCAATAAGAATGGGGGTGAGAAGTGGTGAAATATAAAATGTCAGAAATGCTGGGCAATGTAACTGAAGCAAGTATCCTAACAGGAAAGGGAGAGGATTAGAGAAAGAGAGAGGAAATGAGAGAGTAGAGGGGGTTTAGGACGAGAGAGAGAGAGAGAGAGAGTGAGATTTTATTGGTTGTCCTTTAGAGTTTTCCCGGGCAATGCCGGGTCGATTATTCATAAATCGGCTACCTTCTGTATCGTTGAATACTAATATCTTGATCAGTCTGTGAAAATTTATACAGTGTTTACGCATTATACGCTGACAAACATACATGAAACCAATTGCCTTGGTTTGGTAGGTTGTAATGGACTTTGTATATCTCATACCGTCAAAAATGCTCTAAAGACGTTACATACAGCCCCGAATCTTGGAAGGAGGCACTTGCATTATTCTTAATTGAAAGATGGCTTATGCCAGCACGGGTCCCTACTCTGAGGGTGGTAAGGTGTGGCAAGGGGTAGAAGTCTCGGTGAGGATTTCCAAACACGTGTCACTTAAAAGTTTTGCCTGGGCTGGACGTAGTGTTATAGTTGCATACATAAATGAATATATGGATGATTAGTGCGTGTAATGATAAGAAGTTTATATTTGTTTTCTCCAATATAATTCAGATGGCACAGTATGTCTTCTGCGTAAAACCTGTGGTATTATTTTAATATAATTCTTAGGCGCTGTATTTTTTTTATCTAGTCCGTTAAAATATTTGATAAGAATTTATCAGACTGGATTATGCATTTTATTCAAATAATAAATAAGTATTTCCTGAAACCTTGAATCAGCTTATAGATTAAGTGGAGTACACATACTCGGTAGCCATCAGATCAGGTTTTATTTTGTTTAAAATCGCAAGGAAATCATTTCCTAATCTGTCATAGCTGCATAGGTGATGATGAAACGGTTTATAACCCGAGAGATCATAAGAAAACGACCTGCGGACCGAAGGAAATGGTTGAAACATGTAGTAAATAACCGCAAAACGTACAGAGAACAGGACGGATTGTACCTATGAAAAAAAAAAAAAAAATGGCGGAAGAGAAGGAAACCCATATAAATGGAGGCAAAATAAACTAAAAGAAAGTCTTTGGGTAGCAACAGAGATAATCTAGTTATTTTAAGGGTCAATACCGTCAGCGCTGGTGAGAGAGAGAGAGAGAGAGAGAGAGAGAGAGAGAGAGAGAGAGAGAGAGGCCTTAACTTGTAGAAGCAGCAAACTGGCTTATCCCAGCAGTCAGAGAAGCCCTTCGTTTGAGGTTGGGGACATCCATCAGCTTAAAGGCCAGACTTATCTTTAGGAAAGAGCCAAGAAGCTTTAATTTTTTTTTTTTTTTTTTTTTTTAGACGGCAAGCATCTGAGGGTCTTATAATCGTCTCAGACTTCCTCCAAGATACTCTTGTCACACTCTCCATGGGCTTTACGGGTATCATTGTGACCCTTTGATACTCGTCTCCGATTCCACATGAAGGTCTCTTTGTAAGGTTTAGCAATCCCCCCCCCCCACCCCCCCCCCCCCCCCCCCACTTTTTTTTCTATTTCATGTAAAAGAAAACTATTGTGATGGCGTTGTCTGTCCGTCCGCCCTCAGATCCTAAAAACTACTGAGGCTAGAGGGCTGCAAATTGCTATGTTGATCATCCACCCTCCAATCATCAAACATAGCAAACTGCAGCCGTCTAGCCTCGGTAGTTTATATTTTATTTAAAGTTGTTAGCCATGATCATGCGTCTGGCACCACTATTGGACAGGCTACCAACGGGCCGTGGCTCATACAGCGTTATACACTACAGAAAACTCGATTGCGCCGAGAAAACTCTGGCGGATTTTTTACAAGATAGGAAACAGAAGAGCTATAGTAGATTCACATCAACGTGCATTTGACGTCTAGACCAGTCCGTTACGACGCTCCTGATTGGCTGTTGACAAGCCAGTCACAGGGCTGGAAACACTCAATCTCTCTCGAGAGTTCACATAGGCAGGATGTATGTCCCACCTCTCCTGAAAGACGTATATATTTCAGGAGAGATGGGACATACATCCTGCCTGTATGAACTCTCTCGAGAGACTTGAGAGATTCCAGCCCTGTCATTGGCTTATCAACAACCAATGGGGAGCGTCGTAAGGGACTGGCCTAGATATCAAATGCACGGCTGATGTGAAAATACTATAGCAACCAATGTCTAATTTTACTTTCTGTTTTCCTTTGTAAGTCGAAAAATAGTGTCTAGTTTCTGTGACACACCCAGCTTTGCTGGAGTAGGCCAACTTGAAGTAAAAGATCACGAGGATGTCCAGATTTTTCTGGAAGCGATGATGTCTGTCCCTGTGAAGTCTGGATAATTTATTAGACAGTGTACTAAGACAAACAATTTAACCGGAGTTCTTCGGCGAAAACCATTATTATTATTATTATTATTATTATTATTATTATTATCATTATCTATTATTATTATTATATTAATGCCAGGAAAATGCAAAAATATTGACAATTGTTTTATGACGTTTTTGTAGTTAAGTCTTCTGTAAATGAAAATTATTGTGCCGACTTTGTCTGTCCGCCCTCAGATCTTAAAACCTACTGAGGCTAAAGGGCTGCAAATTGATATGTTGATCATCCACCCACAAATCATCGAACATACCCAATTGCAGCCCTCTAGCCTCAGTAATTTATACTGTATTCAAGGTTAAAGTTAGCCAAAATCGTACTTACAACAGCGCCCATAGGTACCGACAACATAGGCCACCACCCGGACCGTGGCTGAGTTTCGTGAAGGTTGAGTTAGGTATAATCGTGCTTTTAAGCAATGATATAGGACATGCCACCACCTGGTCGTGATTAAAGTTTCGTGGACATCGGCTGATACAGCATTATACCGAAATCACCGAAAGATAGAGCTATTTTCGGTAGCCTTGATTATACGTTGTACAGAAAAGTCTATTGCGCCGAAGAAACTTTGGCGCATTATTCACATTAGTTTTAAAAATTCACCTCTTTGGAGCAGTAACACCTGCGCTTCTCTCGTTTTGCATTCTCTCGTTTGCTTTCTCTCATTTTGGCTTTCTGAAGGGCAGAACTTATCTGAGGTTCTTTACTTTAAACTTCTCCTTCGAAAGGAGACATTTATGTATATTTTCTCAAAGTGTGTCTGTTTAGATACCTATGCGATGATGATCCTGTTTGTAATAAATCTGAGATACGTTATGTTGCAGGTTTCCAAGAGAAAGGTCCGTTCAGTCTGTTAAGAAGTTTTTTTTTTTTTTTTTTTGCTGTAAATGAAGTTCGACTTTCGAGTTTTTTGAGAGAGAAAAAAAAATTCTATTTCGTTCGATTCCCGACGTAAATGCAAAGTGATTTCGTTTTCTTGAAATTTCTTCAAGATAAAGCTGGGATTTCCGTGCCATTTTCTTGCCATTCGAGTTTAAAACTATTGTGTGTCATTTACCTTGTTAAACGATCGAAGGGCCTTTGGGCAGAGGCAGCAGAACTGCTTGACCGTGATATTGAGAAGAGCAGTCTTGTGTTCCCATTCCAAAAACATATCATCTTGAGTCATTTCTCATCGAAAGTTTGCTCGTTGATGATCCAGGGTGGGTCTTCAGTTTTTTTTTAACGATATAAGGAGTACTATAACGATATAAGTGGTTCACTGATGTTTTTCCATGCATATGAGCGCCATACCTTTTCCAGACGATATTTTGGCATCAGACTACAATTACAGGCAACTACCGGGTTTTCATGGCTCACCCAGGTTGCTTAAATTTTTTAATTAATCTGTTGAAAGTTATTAGAACGTAGATCGTTGTTTCCTGAACACCATTATGTAAATAGGAAACATATAGGTACTTGGTTGGAGTTTTCTAGATACAGTCTTGATAATGGAAACTTTCAGATTTAAGTTGATTTTAATCTCCCTTTGACGTTACTAATTCAGAATATATATATATATATATATATATATATATATATATATATATATATATATATATATATATAATATATATAGTATATATATATATATATATATATATATATCGTATCTAGGTGTTAGTGTGTGATAGATGTAGTATATTCTCTCCAAAGTTTTTAACAATAATCCATTTCCTCCAGTGGCGCCTCAGTGGCGTGATCGGTATGGTCTTGACCTGCCACCTTGGTGGCCACGAGATCGATTCTCGGGGATTCCATTGAGGTGTGAGAGATGTGTATTTTTGGTGATAGAAGTTCATTCTCGACGTGGTTCGGAAGTCACGTAAAACCATTGGTCCCGTTGCCGAATAACCACTGGTTCCATGCAGCGTAAAAATACCATACAAACAAACATTTCCTCCACATTCAAACTTGATTCGTTGAATCGTAGGTGAACCTCCTGGGCAGCAAGTCTTCCACAGCATAGGGCGGAGTATTCTGTCGCCAATTGTTCCTGTTTGAAGTAAGAACATAACGGAATACATCCTGTGGTTGGTTTACGCAGGCATGACCGCGTATTTCAACATGAATAAATACCGTTACCAACCACCTTTCAGAGTGGTTTCATGCTTCGTTATTTAAAGAGCATTGGCATCTCGATTCCTTTGAGATGTTTCAATGCCACACTACCAGCACTGGAACATTTTTCACAAACACAGCTGTAAAGCAGTCTTGGTACTGCCGGGAATGTTAGGTTTGTAAGTTAAATGCTGTTATGTCCATGATAGTGCCATGTAGTTCTTGCGTGCAAATGATAAAGAGAGAGAGAGAGACGAGAGAGATGAAGAGAGAGAGAGAGAGAGAGAGAGAGAGCGAACCCTCGAGGCTCGGAAAAGGCATATAAGATAGAAATATATATATATATATATATATATATATATATATATATAAATATATATATATATAGTGTGTGTGTGTGTGTGTGGTGAATGTCTATATGTATATATGATATATATATCTATATATATATATGATATAAAATGTGTGTGTGTGTACAACGTATGATAATGATAAAGTTCTCTGTGACGTTAATAACAACGAATATAAAAACTATACAACACCAATACCCTCGTTATCATTTGAAAGGCCATTCACCCGCAAATATCTGTTAGCGGCAGGAAAGGCTTAACTCAGCGGAAAAACTGATTTATCTCCCGAAGCACATGAGGCAGCGTCTAGACTTTTTTTTTTTTTTTTTTTTTTTTTTTGACGTGACAAATAAAAATAGTTGTGTCTACTCTTAACGTTGAGTTGCATGGTGTCTATGATTTCGTGATGATAAATTGAGATCTAATCAAGGTCCTCTGTTCTCTCTCTCTCTCTCTCTCTCTCTTTATATATATATATATATATATATATATATACATATATATTATATATTATATATATATATATATATATATATATATATCTATAAATATAACGTCTGCAAACTCAGATGCATTGGGAGATCCGTTTATTCTCTCTTTCATATTCACTTCACATGATGGCCCTCCCATCCCCCCCCTTCCCAGATCCACATTCCTCTAATTTTTCCTTATTGTTTCTTGACACTGCCGTTCGGTTATTTTGTATATTCTGTATTTGGTTCTTATTTTTTTTGCTTTGCTTATATAATCTTCAGATAAAATGTTTGTTGTAAATTATTTTTTTCAATAGGGGCTCATGATAATTTCTTTCAATCCATGTGGAAAAATAGCAATAATCATCTTCTACTGTACCAGATGACTGTTCCAGGGATGGTGATCTAATGTGGTGCTGGAAGACTGTATGCCACGGGAAGAATGATCTCCCAAGGTGCTGGAAGACTTTATGTTATATGGAGAATGATTTTATGCCAAGGGAGAAATTATCTTCGATGGTGAGGGAAGACTATGCCACACTGGAAACTATCTCTGCAGTACTGGAAGACCTTATTCAGTAGGAACAGTTATATACCGAGTTGCTGGAAGGATTTATGCAATAGGAAATATTGTCATTTGATTGTCGTAGAGGCCATGTCATAGGGAAATTATCATCTATGGTGGGGGAGACTGTGCCCCAGACAGTGATTACATGACCCAGTGGGAAATCGCCCAAGTTTGGAGAAACATTTTTTGGAGCAGTAGAACGGGCGACAAAACGGCTCCAAGTGTCTGCCAGTTCTATTAAAAACTGAAATGAAAGAGAAAATATGAAGTGATTTATTCCTGCTTCTTGAAGGTTCGAACTGAGACCTGGTCCACAAATATAGCTACCAAACGAAAATCAGAAATCTTCTGATGGAATTTCTGGTGTTTTATATTATGTTATTTCTTCGGTATTTACATCACTCATCACCTCTTAATTTTGTTTGGGATTAAGTGGGGCTAGGGCGAGGAGGCCCCCATTTTTTAATTTTATTTTTGAGCTTTTATTTTGCCATACCTGCCAGCAGTAGTTCATAGTTTTATTGAGTAGAGAGGAAGAGGATGGGCTTAGTTGCATATATGTTTCCATGCAGGATAATAATAGTGTTTGTGCATCAAACGACGCAGTGCGTAAATTTAAGATGAAAATTTTGTGAGCTTCTGAGATCCTAAAA
>NC_087211.1:41598981-41619497 GCF_015104395.2 Macrobrachium nipponense | reverse complement strand
GTAGTTTTAAGCTGGCGTTTGCAAATGCAAGCCCTTGGAAGAAGTGTGCGACACACATTCGTCGTGTCCGCAGACAAATGTCGTGTCTTCTCTCTTCCACACGCCTTAGTTTTCTTGTAAGTTTTCCCCGGCCATTTCGGTCGGCTGAACTTGGGCTATTTTCGTCTCTTGCTTCGTGGGCATGTTTCGGAAAACGTCGCAAAACAGAAGCCTGTCCAAATGCGTCCTTGCCGAACTTGAATGTCGCGACGCGGAAACGAACGACTGGAGTGGCTCCTGCTTCAGTTTTTGTGAACTTCAATAGCGTGGAAAGCAAACTGGGGATGTATTTTGTTACAGGAGAACTAGACACATATGCAGGCACCTATACAAGTCAGAATTTATAGATACAATTTTTTAGTTACGGAGAGAAATATATATATATATATATATATATATATATATATATATATATATATATATATATATATATATATATATATATATATGAATACTTATCACATCACCGTGATTCATGTAAATCATTCAAGCTACAAATGTCCTTTAATATCTAATTCGCTCTACCTCGGAATTGATATATTTTCATATATGTACCGAGGGGGAATTTTTAGTTGATAATAATTTCGTACCCCCATGAGATCGATCATTTCATTTCTCATTTTTCCTTCTAGCCGTACTTTCATTTCAGCGCTGAATGATCTTATAGGTCCCAGCGCTTGGGCTAAGCCCTAAATTCCATAATCCATCCATCCCATGGGATCGAACCACCGTCCAGTGGACGGGAAACGAAATCAGAAACGGACAGTGACGCTACCGAGTCGGTAGCGTCACTGTCGGTTTCTGATTTCGTTTCCCGTCCACTGGACGGTGGTTCGATCCCATGGGGGGAAGAAATTATTATCAACTAAAAATTCCCCTCGGTACATATATGAAAATATATCAATTTCGAGGTAGAGCGAATTAGATATTAAAGGACATTTGTAGCTCGAATGATATATATATATATAATATATATATATATATATATATATATATAAATATATAAATATATATATATATATATATATATATATATAAATATAAATAAATATATATATAAATATATAAATATATATATATATATATATATATATATATATATATAAATATAATATATATAAATATATATATATATATATATATATATATAAATATATAAAATATATAAATATATATATATATATATAAATAAATATATAAAATATATAAATATAAATATATAAATATATATATATATATATATATATAAATATTATATATATATATTATATATATATAAATATTATATATATATATATATATATAAATATATATATATATAAATATATAAATATATATATATAAATAAATATATATATATAAATATATAAATATATAAATATATAAATATATAAATATATATATATAAATATATAAATATATATATATAGATAGATATATGATATATAGATATATATATATATATATATATATATATATATAAATATATAAATATATATATAAATATATATATATATATATATATATATATATATATATATATATATATATATTCCACAGAAGTACAGAAGTAGTAAAAAGTTCAGCATAAGTTAGAGATGGATCAGTGTGTTTTGTGATGGAGAATGGAAGATGCTCGGTTTGTGAAAAGACTGCGGAATTATGAAGTATTAGGACAGGAATGCGAACAAGATTGGGTTAAATGACGCACTGGTTGAGTAAGAACAAAATTAAGTATATCTTCGTTTAGCCAGACCACTGAGCTGTTTAACAGCTCCCCTAGGGCTGGGCTTAAGGATTAGATTTTTATTGACGTCGTTATGAACCAACTGGTTACTTAGCTTATTGTGATATCCGAACAACATTATATCGAGAAATGAATTTCTAATCAGAAATAGATTCCTCTGGTTCTGAACTGGCAGCAGCGGGGGAGCGAACTCGGACTACGAGATTGATAGGTGAGTACGGAACCCACTCGTCCACTTGCATGGCGCAGTGGCCGAGTGCGAACGAGATAGGGTTAAATGGTGCAATGATTGTATAAGGGTTTCGACGTGTTGTTGATGAATCTTTAGTTAAGGTGTATTAGCGGCTATGTTGTAGAATTTAGTTATCCACAAAACAACAGTTAATGATATTAAGAATGTGGGAATGTGCCACCAGGGGTAAAGGAAAACGCCCAGTTTTGAAAAAATAATTGTGTATGTCTGTATATATGTATGCATGTAGTTCAAGCCGAGCTTGTTATCAGAAATTAATTCCCTATGTTTTGTAATTACTTAGAAACTCGTAGCTCCCTAATGGATAACGATGTGGGCGCCCGAAGGTGAATTTGTATAAGAGAGAGAGAGAGAGAGAGAGAAGAGAGAGAGAGAGAGAGAGAGAGAGAGAGAGAGAGAGAGAGAGAGAGAGAGAGAATGCTCTCCTGCCGAATAGCATTACATCTCTTTATTTATAATAATATAATATCCAAATGCTTACTCCAGGACATCTGTCCACGTAACCTATGTTTGGTCTCGTGTTGATACTTCAAGTCAAGTGGACTGTGGTTTGTTTATGCCAGTGCTGGTGCAGTGAGGCAGATTGGTGTTATTCGTGTACATCTCTCTCTCTCTCTCTCTCTCTCTCTCTCTCTCTCTCTCTCTCTCTCTCTCTCTCTCTCTCTCTCCACACACACATTCAGGAAAGGCTACTTTGGTAATATAGTTACCATTATTTTGATAGTGTTTCTCAGTTCTGCTCTCACCATTGTATTTATTAACAGTAATGCTATTGTAGTAATGGCAGTAGTAATAGTACAATAGTAATAATGTAGGCTGTGTTGATAATACTACTCATTAATATCTCAAATTATAATAATACAGACGGTATCTGTGAGCTTCATAATAGGCATTTACTATTGTTATCTTCCGCCACCTCCACCATTAGTAGTAGTAGTAGTAGTAGTATGCCCATCTGCTTCCGCCTCTTCTCTTGCCTCTCACTTTCCTTTAATGATATGAGCAGCTTCGTGCGTTCGTTCTCCAGTCACGCTGATATAGTCATTGGAATTCCTTCACTGTGTCTGTCATTCTCATTAACATCTATTTTTAGTGAGGACTACTCCAGTCTCTCTCTCTCTCTCTCTCTCTCTCTCTCTCTCTCTCTCTCTCTCTCTCGCTTGCAGTGGTAAACATCGTATTGTCTTGTGTGTGTGTGTGTGTGTATGTGTGTTTGTTGACGGTCATTTTCCGGTATGAGTGTCTCTTCTGAGAATTATGTCCATTCATGCCTGTGCTGTCTATTCTTTCTTGGTTGAAGATGCCACTTCATGAAGGTTGTCTTTCTAAAGAAACCTTCAGTTTCTGAAGAGAGTTCTTTAACCGGGCATTTAGCCTTTTCAGACTTGTGATCATTGAATGGGCAGCGTATGAATTTTTCACGGTGAGATCGTTTACCCGAATAAGAAGTATCGCTTGGAAAACTGAAGCATTGTCGTTTCATTGGAAACAGAGGCTTTAGTATTGGAGTATGAATAGGCATCATTTAAAAATTTCGAAATAAAGAGAATAAGTGTGAAAAAACTATGAAAGTAATACCTATATGCAACTAAGGTAGCGGCGTGTGAAACTGCAAAGTTAGTTTAAAAAAATAAATAATGGCAGACGAAGAATTTACTTTTGAAACGAACTTTTTATTTATAACTCGAAACAAGAAAAATACTTAGATGATATGTGAAACAGGAATCGACAACCTTGGAATTTTCCAACCTCTGACCGTTGGTTTCCTTGATTTCGGGAATCTGCCTTATCGCGGCCCACGACACCTTGCATCAAACTAGCAAAAAGCCTCTTGTAAGTTCCTAAATGATGGGATGCGGTTGCAAGCCCCACGCCTATGTAGACAGTATTAAATAGCGCATGATTAAGAACCTTGACCATAATTTGTTCCTTGGCTCAAAGTATTAGGATGGGGTTTAACGCCATGCCCATGAAAAATCAACACATTACGGATAGGGACTTAGATAAATAATTAATTTTTGGAACTTTGAATGTGAACCTTGAATTAGAATACTGTTTGAAGCAGAGTGAAATTGTTAACCTTCAAAGTTTTATCTGAAGGAACTGAAGCATAACATTCTGTAACTGAAAATGGGCATTTGAGAACTTGCGGTTTGTCTAAAATAGTAAAAAGTAGGAAACTGAACATGTTTTGCCCTTGGAAAAGGTACACGAACAGAACCCTTTTTTAAGCGTTTTTCTTTATTTTGTTTTTTCTTTTTCACTTTTTTCATTTGATTTCAGTCTGGTTTCCTTTCGGGGTTTTCTGTTTCGCAAGGCCTTCCCTTTCCAATCATTGAGAGAGAGAGAGAGAGAGAGAGAGAGAGAGAGAGAGAGAGAGAGAGAGAGAGAGAACTTAATTTGTAATGTTTTTTCAATATATTCTGTATGCACACCATTGGGGAGACTTCCTACTGTGGTTATTTTAACATTGTATTTGCCACTGTAAAGCAAAACAGAAAGGAAAACTGAGAAGCTAGATTCCTTTTTTTGTAGACATGTTTACAAGCTTTGTCAAAAGGACGGGGGCACCTTTAGCTTCTTCCAAGGTCGAGTGGGAAAGCCAGAGAGAGAATCTCTTCCTTTCCATTGTGAATCCATCCACTACTTTCTCCTCGTAATTCGTGTCCAGCATTGCCTGCATAGAGAAACCATTTGATACCCACTGTTGCTCAACAGAGGAAAGCCAGGAGTTGGTATCTCGACGTTTCCATCTCGGAGGCACAATGCCCATGCCAACCTAAATGTCCCGATAGGGTCTCTTTTTAGAGAGTGGGCATTCTTAACAATTATTTTACCCCAACTGCCTTCCCAGGTGGCTCGTTTGGGATACGAATGCCTGATTTTCAGGAGCACCTTTTCAAGAGTCTGGTGAAACTAGGAGTGTTAAGGTCATTGAGCGCTTTACGAGGTCACGAAGGATCTAAACGGGCATCGAAAATTTATAGTGCACTAAGTGGCGCATTTTGTCGGCTGATGGTAGGCATATTAAAGTCATGGCGGCAATAAAGATCTGGAAGGGTACAACCAGATTTTGAGACTCGAGGGTTTCAGAGAGGTCGTATTCAAAGCTGAGTGACGATGAACTTAAGGTCATTCATAGTCGGCGTCAGAACATGAGTGTAATTGGCTGCGAAATTATCTGTTTTGATCTTGAAACAATCTCGCCTACCTGGCAGCATCCCGAGTTCGATTCCGTGAAGAATCCTCTGTTGACATAAACAGTGAGTTATGTACGTTGTTGTAAATTGACCGTGGCTGGTTAGCCAAGGTGGAAAGGGCATTTGGGTTGCAACTTCACCCAATGAAAACTTTTTAAACAAGGGTTAAGAACCCAGAGACGAACAGCAGGAGCTACCCTCAAAGGGTGAAGAACTTCTTGGATTTTGTGTGTGGGTGTATAGATATATAATATATATATATATATATATATATATATATATATATATATATATATATATTTATGTGTATGCGTACATAATATACAAATATACTCGCTTTGAATTAAGGTCATGTTCTTGCATTGAGTATCTGAATAGTTATTTTCTAGTTGTATATTGGTATGGTCACCCCCCCACCCCCCCCCCCCCACACACACACACACACACACATACAGCATTACACACGAATATGGGAAGTCAATTCAAGTCATGTTCATACTAATGAGGTACTCTACATGACACTACAAAATAAGTGGAAGTAAAAAATGTAATGGCTATTGCTATTATGATTCACCAATCTCCTCTTCTCGCTGACGATACGCGTCTTCTAAAGGACGTAGCTCTTCCGTCCTTAGCAAGTATTTTAGGATGAAGTCACCGGTTCCCTTCCCTTCTGTACCTACGTTGCACCCCTTCACAGTCGACTTAATTCACCTTAGGACAACAGGGGTCCAATAAAATAACATTGAAACGTGCCTATTGCATTCTGCCACACCTGACCCTTTTTCTGGGTATAATACTCATATGCAATAGAGAGAGAACAGAGAGGAAGAAAGAATCCTAAATATCATAATAGATAAAGCATCAAATAGATAAGTGGTAAACAATGAAAGGAATGAGGAATGAACCGTCAGTGTAATGTGTACATCTCATTATCTTAATGGTTATTTACATTTACTTGTGATGGATTATAATCCTCGTTCCTCTCGGGTTTAAAGGTCATATTTAGGCTCCAGGATCCGTAGGTGCTGTATTTATGTAGACCTCAGAATGTGTAGCTTTTATACTTCAGCCACTGTCAGTAGGCCGTTGTGTATGTGGGTGCCTTATGTGGGCTTCAGGATATCTAAGCTGTTATGTAGGCCTCTGGTACGTGGTCGCCGTATGTGGGTTTCGCGTATTGCTAGCGCACTATGATGATTTAATTGGAATGTAGGGTTTTGTGTAGGCTTAAAGGGAATTAAGATACTGTATGGACTGTTGGTTTAAAGGGATGTACACTCCGTTATTAATTAAGGTTTATTGAGGAATTATCTTGCAAATACTGTACGAGGATTTAGCGTAAATCTCACGTGCTTTGTCGCGTATTGTGTAATTACTTGTATGATTATATTATTGAACGCTTATTTAATCAGTTAAAGGTATTCTTTTTATAATCATTATTTGTACCTGTTTGCTCCCTTTCTTTCAACGAGTTTATCAGAATGGTCAAGAATTGTGGTCTTCTGTCTGTTTCATATTAACGAGAATGAGACCAAAACTCCGCTTTTGAAAATATTATTGCAAGTTGAGCCATGATCTATAAGATGGCAATGATATTTTATGCCTGGGAGGAAATTGAAAATTTGAAAGTTATTTATTAAGAATCTGGAAATGGCTATAGTTATTTGACATTTATACGGCAGTTATCAAGTGGCTGTTGTTTATTCTGAATCCCAAAATAACTAATATTAGCTGAAACGCATTCTGTAATTGCAATATCTAGAATTTTTTTCAAAATAACTTGGTTTTTAAAAGATATATTCGATAATTTTGGTTTTTAAAAGATATATTCGATAATTTTGTAGATGAAATTGCTTATTTTGATAGTATATGGACGATACTTCGCAGGACGGTATTTGCGGGAATTGGCACTGTAATTGAAACTGATGCTGTGCTTAAATCCACGTAAGGTATCATTATACTAAAAGCTAATAAAATCTGGAAATGAATGGAGTGTCCTGCAATTCACATGGTAATTGTTACGTAAAAAAAGTGTTTTATTTTGAGATTCAAGTTACAGTGACAACTTGAAGATAATGAGAATGGTTTGCCTTTTCAGTAGACGTGTTTATGTTTTCCTAGTTAAAGACTTAATTGATATCGTTTCCGCCTTGAAATAGAAGCTTCTCTGTTTATCATTTTATTGATAGAGTTGTTAAGAATTTAATGGTTCTTTAATGGCTCGGTGTCTTTTACTGTAGACCTTTTATTTTCAACATAAAAAGAATTGAAGATATATTGATAGATATATTGACAAATGATCGGGCTATGCATCAACACAGAACGAACTTAAAAGTTTAAAAGTACCAAACATCGTGACTTTGGAAAGCAAAAGCCATCACCTCGTTTATGTGTCTTGTTATTGATTTTTGTAGAACGATCTATGATGTCATCCTGCCCTTGTTACTCCATACAGGAAAGGTTTCCCGGTAGTGAATATGCAATAAAGTCTTGTTTATGGAAAACTTGGCCTTGAAGGGAAAATATGATTTCTTTTTCTTCCTGTTTGCAACGACTGGACGACCTCTTATTAGTTATTGGGTTTCCTGGAATTGTCAAATATCGAAGGAAAACACAGTAAGGTAAATAGGCAATAAAGTAGGTGAACGCATTTATTGCTCTCTCTCTCTCTCTCTCACACACACACACACACACAACAAAGTACAGTGCTGCATATAGTGTGATTTACGCATTCTCTACATACACACACACACACACACACACACACACACACACACACACATATATATATATATATATATATATATATATATATATTATATATATATATATATATATATAGTCATTGCACCACAATGATCCTTCAGTCTGGTTTCCTAAGGTGCCCTGTAATTCTATAAGAAAAGATTAAACTCCGTAAGGGTGGTGGGGGGAGAGGGATAGTGCCACAGTACACCTCACGTATTGAGCTGCAGACATTACTAAGGATATTCGTATTGTCCCTTCGGGCTCTGGCTATACCCACTTTCGGTCCTTGTCTTTTGTCGCTCTTGTTTTGTCGATTATCTTCATCTTACTGTTCAACGACTCCAATTCCCTCTTTTCACTTGCGCTCCAACGACTCCAATTCCCCTTTTCACTAGGGTTGAGTGACTGAAAGTGCGGGCCCGGTGTTTGGCTTGACGGTGTAAATTACATAAATGAATTCAAATTCTATAAGCAACTAATAAAGAGATTTTCCTATTTACATATGGTAATCGAGCCCGCACTGCTAAGAAAACCGAGGACAGCTGTGATAGCTTACTGTAGTTAAGAATATTAGAACAGTTGTAATAAGTCACTGCAGTTAAGAATAATAAAACAGCTGTAATAACTCACTAATGTAAAAAAATTTAGAACAGCTGGAAAACTCTGCAGTGAAGAATTAAAGAATAGCCATAACTCACTGCAGTTAAGAATATTAGAACAGCTGTAGCAACTCATTGCAGTTAAGAATATTAGAACAGCTGTAACAACTCATTGCAGTTAAGAATTAGAACAGCTGTAATAACTCACTGCAGTTAAGAATATTAGAACAGCTGTAACAACTCATTGCAGTTAAGAATATTAGAACAGCTGTAACAACTCTTGCAGTTAAGAATATTAGAACAGCTGTAACAACTCATTGCAGTTAAGAATATTAGAACAGCTGTAACAACTCATTGCAGTTAAGAATAATAGAACAACTTTAATAACTCGCTGTAGTTAAGAATTATAGAAGGGCCATAATAACTCACTGCAATTGAGAATGTCAGAATAGCTCTTAATAACTCACCTCAGTTAAGAATAATAGAATAGGTGTACTAACTCAATGCAATTAAGAATATCAGAATCGCCGTAGAACATTGCAGTTAATTAAGAATATTAGAATATCTGTAATAACTCACTGTAGTTGAGAATATTAGAACAGTCGTAATAACTCGTTGTATTTAAGAATAATAGAAGAGCTGTAGTAACTCACTTCAGTTACGAATATTAGAAACCGCTGTAATAACTCGCTGCAGTTAAGAATAATAGAAAAAATATAATAACTCACTGCAGTTAAGAATTATAGAGCAGATGTAATAACTCTCTGCAGTTGAAAATATTAGAACAGTCGTAATAACTGCAGTTAGGAATTATAGAACAGCTATAATAACATTGCAGTGAAGAATATTATAACAGTCGTAATAACTTTGCAGTTAAGAATTTTAGAACAGCTGTAATAACTCAGTGAAATGAAGAATTTTAGAACAGCTGAAGTAACTCACTGCAGTTAAGAGTAATAGAATTGCTTTAATAACTGCACTTAGGAATTATAGAACAGCTGTAATAATTCATAGTTAAGAATATAACAGCTGTAATGACTCAGTGAAATCATGAGTATTAGAAAAGCTGTAGTAACTCACTGCAGTTGAGAATATTACAACAATCTTAATAACTCACTGTATTTATAAATATTAGAACAGCCGAAATAACTCTGTAGTTGAAAATATTAGAACAGTCGTAATAACTCCTGCATTTGAGAATTATAGACCAGTTTAATAAAGCACTGCAGTTAAGCATAATAGAACAGCTGTAATAACTCTGCAGTTAAGAATTATTTATAGAACTTCTTTAAGAACTGCAGTTAGGAATTATGGAACAGCTGTAATAACTCATTGCATTTAAGAATAATAGAACAGCTGTAATAACTCACTGCAGTTATGAATATTAGAACAGCTGTAATAACTCAGTGAAACCAAGATTATTAGATCAGCTGTAGTAACTCAGTGAAATCAAGAGTATTAGAACAGCCGTAATAACTCACTGCATTTAAGAATAATGGAACAGCCTTAATATATCATTGCAGTTAACAATGATAGAACAGCTTTAATAACGCACTAAAGTTAAGAATAAGTGAATGGCAGATGGTTTCGTACGCTAAACTTTCAGACATATGTGCTGTGTGTGTGTGTGTGTGTGTGGTTGTGTGTGACAGACTACAACACGGCCATATAAAGTAAAATTCAATGCTTAAAAGTAATGTTTTATTCACACGCGTCGCGGACGTTAATTTCGTTAAGTGTCTGGTCTTCTAGGGGCAATATTATTAGCACCGCACAGAATTATAAAAAACAGAAAGAATGGAAAAAAAAAAGAAAAGTCACTGATACGGAGGTTGCGGTCGGGATGATAAATGGAGGAATTAATGTACTAGCCGACTACCTGTACATTACCGCCAGGAAAAAGGGTAGACTTAACTACCCATTATTTGTGCCGTAATGACTTGAGACGCCGCGCATGCGCTAGTGTTAAATGGCTCCTAATCGGTGGATATATATCGGATGATTATGTTTTAATTGGTGACCATCATGAGCTTGTAAGGTATATGTATGGCTGCGAGGGACAAGGAGAGAGAGAGGAGAAGAGAGAGAGAGAAGAGAGAGAGAGAGAGAGAGAGAGAGGGTGCTTTAATTCATCTGTGTCATGGATTACCATACAAATCACCTTTAATAACACTGGAGAGAAATTAACCGTTCTTCATGCTGTTATTCTGATTACCGGGTGTACGCCATTGCCAAAGTTCCCTCTCCTCCCTCTCCCTGTCTCGTTGTGCTTGCTTTCCACCGTATTCTTTAACAGTACTGTAAGTCCCCTGTAAATGCTAAAGATGCATAAAGATATATAATCTCAGTCTACTGTATATTATTTAACAGTATTTTTTGTTTATTGTATATTATTAATAGTAAAGTGTGTGTTTTTTATCTCTCTCTCTCTCTCTCTCTCTCTCTCTCTCTCTCTCTCTCTCTCTCTCTCTCTCTCTCTCTCTCTCTCTGTAGGAACAAAACGATTCTTCTCCCCTAGACTACTCTACCTCCCCCACATCCCCCAATACAAATTGGGAAGAAAATGGTTTCTTTATTTGTATGTGGAAACTAACCAGGGAAAAAAAACTTCGTGCTATACTTTGGCTAATCTTCGTTACTTATTTACTTACATTAATGTTTTTACAAGGTGTATGATGCCTGTTATACGTTTTTTTATTTATTTTAAAATGCTTTTCCAAGGTGTATGACGCCCATTTTACGTTTTTTATTTACTTATTTTAAGATGCTTTTCCAAGGTGTGAGACGCCTATTTTATGGTTTTTTTTTATAAATTTATTTCAATGCTTTTCCAAGGTGTAAAACGCTTATATTACGGTGTTTTATTTATTTCAATGCTTTTCCAAGATATAAAACGCCTATGTTAACCACCGCTCTCAAGCAGGAAGACAAGATTTTTTTTTTTTTTTTTTTTTTTTTTTTTTTTAATACAAAAGTCTGTGCCCCTGCTTGTCGGCCTATACGCAATACATCTCCAAAGTTAATTGATGAAATTTTGTAAGACTGAGGACTTGAGCTGTGAACCCGGGGAGAGTTGATGAGATTTTGAGGTGGATCCGTATTTTTTTATTTTGAAATGATCAGTTACTTTGATATGTGCCGAAGTATGCACTCGCATTCTTTTTCTCGTTTTTCGTTGTATTACTTACGGTCGGTCATCCTAAAGCAGACTTGTTAAAGGCTCCCTTTTTGTTATGTATACTTTACGTCTGTAGTCACCATATCTACATAATTTATCCAACTTCTCTCTCTCTCTCCTCTCTCTCTCTCTCTCTCTCTCTCTCTCTCTCTCTCTCTCTCTCTCTCTCTCTCTCTCTCTCTCTCTCTCTTTGTTCCAAATAAAATCCAAGTGGTCAAGAGACTTATAAAGAAAATATACATAAACCAACATATTCCGACAAAGAAAATGAATAAGGTGAATCTTGTGAATATCCTAATTGATGCATAGGAAAAAGAATGCCAAAAGCATGCAAACTGTGAAGGTTTGGGTATAGCATAGTCAATCCACAAAACCTAATCAGAAAATGAAAATGTGCTGCATGCAACATTCCGACCCATCCACAGTGTGCTGAGGTAATGCAAGATTTGAGAAAAGATACAAGAATTTTTTGTTCAACATGTCTATCATGGATAGACAATGTTATTAAATCAAGATTGAATGTACAAATAGTTGAGGATGAAGAAGAAGAGGAAGAGGAAGAAGAAGAAGAAGAAGAAAAAGAAGAAGAGGAAAACGGAAGAGAAGTAAACAAAAATGAAATGACAGAAAAAATAAGGAAAACAAAGAACAAGATAAAAGTATGGATGCAGAGATACTCATTGATACTACATATGAGGCAATAAAGCAGCATACCTACGAAGAAATAAATTACGATATGACAACAGAAAAGCAAATCCCGAAGAGGCTCTACCCAGATCTACACAATGACGGGAAAGAGGAAAAAATAGACAAGAAAGACAAAATCTGCAACCTTTTGAAAAGAGGGAATTGCAGATTTGGAGAAAGATGTTACTACAAACATCCTAAGGTATGTCACAACTATGAAATATATGGTAATGTGCATACTTAGATGGCTATGGGGATGATTGCAGAGATCTGCATCCAAAAATATGTAAAAACCTAAAGAAGGAAAAGGATGTAAGTTCGACAAAAAATGCAAATATATGCACCCTGTAGCCATGAATCATAATCAAATAAATAACCAACCAAGTAATAAAATCCAAAATAAGAAAGAAACAAATAAAGAGAGAAATCAAGAATATCAGGTAAAGAGAAAAGCAAACCACAATGAGATGTGCAGAGGTGGTCAGCAAAAAATTTCAAAGCATCAGCTCCGAAATTCTACTCAAGAGATAATAACTGTATTTATTTTTATGCAAGAGGATATTGCAGAAACGGAGAAAATTGCAGATTCAGACACAAAATGAATAATTATGATGAAGGAAGATCAAATATTATGGAAAAGTTGGATTTTTTAATGTCCAGAATTTCTGGAAATGAAAAAAAGAACAACATACCAGAACAGGAAAGAGACATGGGAAAATCCTTATTACTACCATTATTAATGAAGGAGAAAACACGCAAAACCATCATAGTGATGAATGCGCAGGGTTTAGTTACGAGTAACTCAAAAAGAAAAATAGAGTACTTAGAAGAACTAACCCAAAATGAAAAGAAAATAGATATAATGAATATAAGAAACCTGGTATTCCCAAGAGACTGGGAATGATGATCAAATAAAAGGGTTCCAAACTTATAGATCAGATAGAAAAAAATAGGAATCAAGGGAACCGCAATATATGGGAAAGACAAAAAACAAGGAAAAATATATGAGAAATATAGTAACTCAGAATGTGAACTAATAGCGGTAGAATTTGAATCTGAAAAATTGATGAAGCATAGTAATATATAGACCTCCTAATACTAAAGAGTTTGACTTAGTAATTGAAAAATTGGATGATATATGTAGAAATCACAAGGACTGGACTATTCTCCTATCTGGTGACTTCAACTTTCCTTTCGTAGAATGGAAAGAACGAATAGGAGATTGTGGTTGTCTTATACATATAAAAAAGAGAGTAATAGTAGTGCAGAAGATAAGAGGCAATTTGAAAAGCTATTAGATATGCTACTAGAATACAACATTCAACAAATAAATCACCTGCCAACAAGAAAGGAAAATACTTTAGACCTAGTATTTGTGAACGAGATGAATTATGTTAAAGAAATAATAGTTTTATAATGCGAGTATTTCAGACCTAATGTCATAGAATTAATAGTTCATTCCAAAGCAGTGAAAATAGAGATAAGCAAGAAATGAAAAAGTGGGAAGGATATGGAAAATACAACTTCACAGTAAAAATAATAAAATGGTCAGAAATTTAATGAAGAATTAAACAAAGATTGGGATAACATTTTCGTAAGTGATGACATAAGGGTAAATACGGAGATGATATATAAAAATATTGGAGAAAATAGTGGATAAATATATACCGAAGAAGAAAAGTAAACATCAATTCATGCATACCAAGAGACAGAAGGATCTTGTTCCAGAAAATCAGAAAGTGGAAAAAAGGTCTTGCAAAAGAAAAAAATGCATGAAAGTTATAGAACTAAAAAGCAAGATAGAAAATGCAGAACAAAAGATTATACAATCAAAAGAAAATGAAAACGGGACTTGGAAGAAAAAACCCTATTAAATATCAAGCAAAACCCCAACTATTATACTCATATGTGAAGAAGATGAATAAAAGAAGAATAGAAATAGGACCTCTGAGAATTGAAGGGAGATTAACGAATGAAAAAAAGGAAATTTGCAACATACTGGCAGAACGAGTATAAGAGAGGAATTCACCCCTAGAATAGATAATGAAGATAATGATATAGAAGTAAGGGAAGAAAATAGTGAATATTTAGCTGACATAGAAATTAATGAAGCTGATATTGTGCAGGCAATTAATGAAATTAAAAATGGAGCTGCTGCAGGGCCGGATGGAGTCCCTGCTATTTTGTTAAAGAAAGTAGTTCATTCTATCGCAAAGCCACTTGCAATATTATTAAGACAAAGTATAGATACAGGCAAGATTTATGATGAGCACAAATTAGCATATATCACCCCTACTTTCAAAAGTGGATCAAGACTAGAGGCAAGTAATTATAGGCCTGTGAGTCTAACATCACATATTATGAAAGTGTATGAAAGGGTAATGAAGAAAAATATTATGAAACTTTAATAAAAAATAATTTGTTTAATATAGGACAACACGGTTTTCGTACCCGGAAACAAAAAGTACACAAACCCAACTGTTAGTCCACCGTGAGAACATATTCAAAAATATGAAAGCGGAAATGAAACAGATGTGGTTTATCTAGACTTTGCAAAAGCTTTTGACAAAGTAGACCCATAATATATTAGCAAAGAAAATTAGAAAACACAATATCGTAGATAAAGTAGGAAGATGGTTAAAAGAATTTTTACACAACAGAAACAGATAGTTATTGCAAACGATGAGAAATCGGATGAAACCAAGGTAATATCCGGTGTGCCACAAGGTACGGTGCTAGCTGCAATGTGTGTTATTATGATTGAAGACATAGACAGTAATGTTAAGGATTCGGTAGTGAGTAGTTTCGCTGATGACACAAGAATAAGTAGAGAAATTACTTGTGATGGAAGATAGGAACGCTCTACAAAGAGACCTTAACAAAGTATATGATTGGGCAGAGGTAAATAGGATGGTATTTAACTCTGATAAATTTGAATCAATAAATTATGGAGGACAGAGAAGGAAAGCTATATGCATATAGGGGACCTAATAATGAGACAATCACAAATAAGGAAGCAGTTAAAGACCTTGGTGTGATGATGAATAGGAACATGTTATGCAATGATCAAATAGCAATTCTGTTGGCAAAATGTAAAGCAAAAATGGGAATGTTGTTACGGCACTTCAAAACAAGAAAAGCTGAACACATGATTATGCTTTATAAAACATATGTTCGTAGTCCACTTGAATATTGCAATATGATATGGTACCCACACTATCAAAAGGATATTGCACAAATAGTGTGTACAAAGGTCCTTTACAGCTAGAATAGAAGAAGTTAAGGACCTAGACTACTGGGAAAGACTACAATCCTTAAAATTATATAGTCTAGAAAGGAGAAGAGAACGCTACATGATAATTCAGGCATGGAAACAGATAGAAGGAATAACAGAAAATATCATGGAACTAAAAATATCAGAAGAGCAAGCAGAGATAGATTAATAGTGCCCAAAACTATACAGGAAAAATAAGGAAAGCACACAGGACATTAATCCACTACGCACCAGCATCGATAATGCAACGTCTATTCAATGCGTTGCCAGCTCATCTGAGGAATATATCAGGAGTGAGCGTTGATGTGTTTAAGAATAAGCTCGACAAATATCTAAGCTGCATCCCAGACCATCCAAGATTGGAAGATGCAAATATACCGGAAGATGTACTAGCAACTCTCTGGTAGACATTAGAGGCGCCTCACACTGAGGGACCTGGGGCAACCCGAACGAACTGTAAGGTCTGTAAGGTAAGGTCTGTTTTCAAGTACTGCGACTTCCGCATTCTGTATATATATATATATATATAGATATATATATATATATATATATATATATATATATATATATATATATATATATATATATATATGCATAGGCATGCATAGATTACAGAGCAAGTCTTAAACTCCCTACCAAAGTGCCGAGACGTCATAATCAGTCTCGCATGTCAGCGATTTTTCACGGGCTGTCTAGCTCCCATAACCCCAGTATATATTTTCTGTACAACCATATGCATTGGGTACCATCATCAAATCAGCCGCTTACACCCTCCCCTCCCTCCTTCTCTCCCGCCTACCACGTCCATAGACTGGTCGAGGCGGGCACACACACACACACACACAAGACAAACGAGCGACGTAAAAACGGCAAATTATTACTCTAGAATGACTCTCTATCTACTCCGGGAGTCGGTAATGGAGGGTATCGGGCGTGGGCACGACGTGGTAATGCCCCGCTTTTGAGTCGGGTAACTAATGGTGAAATGATGCCCAGGTACGGGGTCTATAAGGAGGGGCTGCCCCGACTGCTTCTTTCAAAGCTTCTGACGAGGTATGAAATTCCCCGGAAAGGGGTTAGAAGAAGTAGGAAAGTAAGAAGACGAGGAAAACGAGAGGAAACGATAAGAGAAGAGGAAAGGGAGACGATAAAAACAAGAAGAGGAGAAAGGTGTTGAGATTTGGAACAGAGAGGAAAATTAAAGGCGAGGGGAAGGAAGAAAGGAGGGGAAACTAAAGAAAACAAAAGTGAATATTGAGGGGCTAGAAAAAGAACGAGTGAAAGGTAATCATAATATTAATAATAATCTCAGTAAATATTTTTCTGTTGAAAAATGGTGTGCAAAGTAAAGTGCAACCTTTCATATTTCCATCTTTTTGTCATTTGTGTTTTCCTCCTCCCCCTCATCTCTCTCTCTTGTTTTCACCGTCTTCCTCCTCTTTTTCGCCTTCCTTTTCTTTATCTTCTTTGCCTCTTCCCTTTTTTCTTGTTCGTTCCTTTTCCTGCTACTTATTCTTACCCCTTCGTGTTCCACCACCTACGTTCTTATCCTTCATCGATTTCCGTGGAATTTAATACCCCGTCGAAGGCTTTAAAAGAAGCACTAGGGCCAGGAGCTGGGAGGGTGGCAGGGGCAACCCCCCTACCACCTGCTTGGGTAAATATTCGTAGCAGCCTTATAGTCATTATTTCAGTTGTAAGCTGACTTGGCTTCGAACTGTTGCCATAGCGCACAAAAAATCTCCATCAGTAGACAACTTATCTTGATTTTACGGTGTTTTTAGTTTTTGTTATTTTTCATCTTGCTTGTCATCTGTTCATGATATGCACACAATTTTCTTTGATGTGACCCTCTCTCTCTCTCTCTCTCTCTCTCTCTCTCTCTCTCTCTCTCTCCACACGATAAAGGATTCCGTGAAAGCATATAGGGGAAATAACACAACGAGGGAACCCATGAAGACATAGGATACTCTCTTAAGTGAAAGGGAGACACTAATATCCCTCTGTGTTTTTATGTACAGGGGTGCTATACGAGCAATTCGGACCGATTGCCACGAATCACCAGCTTTCTTGAGATATCTTGGCCTCTTCGTTTAATTTTATGTCTCTTTTATTGTCTTTTCCATTATTCCTATTTCCGCGGGTCTTACGGAGAACTAATGTAATAGAGAGGAAAATGTTTTACCCTCACTTGCCAGAATTCCTAAACGATTATTCATGAAGGAGTTTGCTCATTTTTTATTTGTTCATATCTCTATGAGCATAATACATGGCAGTCAACATGCAGAGATTCAGTTAAAAGTCGGAAGGCATGGTCTCTTTATTTTAATTTCATGTAAGATATTCGTGTTTTCTTCTATGGGATCATTATGGAAATACAAAGTTTGTCTCTCTCTGTCTACCTACCTATCTAGCTATTTATGTGTTATATTATGTATGCATGTATGTATGTGACATATATATATAGATACATATATAATATATAGATATATATATATATATATATATATATATATACATATATAATCATTAAGCTACAAATGTTTAATATCCAGTTCACGCTACAGGAATATCATTTAAGTGGTTACCGTCGTTGGAGGGTACCGTGTCGAGTGTTCGAGACGCTTCGGTACCAATCCGTTTATCACTTATAATTCCCCTTCGGTGATATTCCCCCAGTAGTGTGAATTGGATATTACACGACATTTGTAGCTTAATGATTGTATATATAAAAACACGGTGATATGATAGAAAAAATTTATATATTGTGTGTGTGTGTGTATATATATATATATATATATATAATATATATATATATATATATATATATATATATATTATATATATATATAAAATGGAACGACCTTATCCCATTTGTAGGTTTGGGTTAATGTGTTGGATTTTGTGGTGGAAATACCAGAATGAAAGTTGTTGTTTGTTGTTTGAGATTAAGCAGGCTTTATGCCAGCACGGGTTCTTGCTCATAGAGCAGCCTGTAGCTCATAGAATGAGAGGTCTGTGTAACATCAAGGAAGGGAGTGGAAAAGGCCTCTTACCCCTAATCATTGATTTTGTAAGGAGATTTGGAGGCTGCTTTTATTTTCTTTTTTTTTTTTTGTTGTGTCTCAATTTTATGTAAGGCCCTCTGTCCGCACTAGCGGGCACTGCCCGACGGGCAAACATACTTCTCATAATCCATGCCACTACACTAACCGACCGAGTATGGAGTCAGAACGATGCAATTATCTGGTATATAACACTGTTTTAGAAGCGATATAAAAATAAACAGTTGGAAGTGTCCGACGGGCATGCCCGCTAATGTGGACAGGCCTTAAGACGGAGATATAAGTTGACATAAAAGAAAGAGAAAGAGGGAAGAGAGAAGTCATTGACAAAAGATTTTGAGAGAGAGAGAGAGAAAGAGAGAGAGAGCATCGCACGGTAGGCTATGCTGTCGAAACAACACATCATTCTTTTTACCAATTCGAAGAAAAAGAGCCTACCCTCCAGCGAGATGCTGTGGATGGTGAAGACGGGTGAGGAGAAGGGAGACAGAGGTAACGGGTTACATAACACTAAACATGATTAATGGGCAGTAAGATTAGATAGATGAATATAGAACGAAGATTTATTTTTTTTAAATTCTTAACCTTGTTCCTATGGTGATGGGAATTCTATTGTCATGATTAAACGATTTTTGGTCTCTCTCTCTCTCTCTCTCTCTCTCTCTCTCTCTCTCTCTCTCTCTCTCTCTCTCTCTCTCTCTCTCTTCATTTGTGTCTGTTTAGAAGATACCATTTCTCTTGTCGAAGTAAACTGTTCTACGTGACTTTAATTTTGTCCACGCTCTTGTTTCTGAAATAATGCCAAGTCCAGGGTATGCGATTTATCGTTATTATGGTTATCAGTGTCGGTCACGCGACTTCGGAGTTCTTTCTGAGCCTTGCATCCTGTCAGTTTGTCTAAAATGTTTCACGACTATCGTCAACTTTTGGTTTTACTTAGATACACGTTTTTATTGCAACTTGATTTGCCTGTCTTCACCTGATAACTACTTTAGCGGGAGAGTAACGTCACACTGAAGACTTGGACAGGCTTTACAATTTGTGCGGAATATGCTGATGTTTTATTTGTTTACAATCCGCGAGGAATGCGCTGATGTATTTGTTTATAAGACGCGAGGAAAACGCTGATGTATTTGTTTACAAGACGTGAGGGAAACGCTGATGTATTTGTTTACAATCTGTGAAGAATACGCTGATGTATTTGTCTACAGTCTGAAGAATACGCTGATGTATTTGTTTACAATCTGTGAAGAATACGCTGATGTATTTGTTTACAATCTGTGAAGAATACGCTGATGTATTTTTTTTACATTCTGTGAGGAATACGCTGATAAATTTGTGTACAATCCGTGAAGAATTCGGTCATGTATTTGTTTACAATCGGCGAGGAATACGTTTAATTGTTTGTTTACATTCCATGAGGACTAAGCTGATGTATTTGTTTACAGTACGTGAGGAATACTCTGATGTATTTCTTTATCATCCCTGAAGAATATGCAGAGGTATTTCTTTACAATCGGCGAGGATTATGCTGCTGTATTTGTTTACAATCGACGAGGAATACCCTGATGGATTTATTTACAATCCGCGAGGAAAAGGCTAATGGATTTGTTCACAATCTGTGAGGAATATGCTTATGTATTTGTTTACAATCCGCAAGGAATACCCTGATGTATTTGTTTACAATCCGCGAGGCATACACTGACGTGTTAGTTTACAATCC
>NC_087211.1:41566481-41593981 GCF_015104395.2 Macrobrachium nipponense | reverse complement strand
CATTTCTTGCACTTGAAGATTTTCTACAGATATTCAGCATACGTATCCAGCAGTTATTGGCAACACACTTTTCCAGATTTTTCTCTTCACTCAACGTCGGTTCTGCTATGTATAGTCGATTGTTCTTCTTTTTCTTCTTCAATTGAATTCGTTTTAATAGTTTAAACCAACCAATGTCAGTAAATAAACGAACTTCAACACCGATCTACGTAGATAGAGTCGATATATCGTAGGTTAACTAGAGCACTGACCTGACTAACAGCTCCCCTAGGGCTGGCCCGAAGAATTAGATTTTTATTTACGTCGCTAGGAACCAATTGGTTACTTATCAACGGGACCTGCAGCTTATTGTGGGATCCGAACCACATTATATCGAGAAATGAATTTCTAATTACCAGACATATATTCCTCTGATTCCGCATTGGCGGCAGCTGGGAGGGAACTCGGGCTGTATGTAGGAATGTCAAGGACAAAACAAAAGGAGTCTAACACGAAATTGATTTTATTACGTAAAAATAACTGTAAAATAAAAGAGAAATAAATACAATGGCTAAAAACATTGAATGAAAGGATAAACACTCAGAAAAAAGTAAAACAATAAATAGGGAAAAGAGAAGATAAACACTTGGAAAAAAGCAAAACAATAAATGGGGAAAAGAGAATTCAATTCTACACAGTTGGAAAAGAAACAAAGAAGTCAGATTGATTTTAACTCGGAGTTGTGATATGTGTTTGTTTTACATCAAAACATTTTGAGAATTTAGTGCTTAAGTTTTGCTGCTATTTTTCTCACGCCTTCTTTAGTACACAGTATATTTCAGAGTTGCGTCGAGGTCATTTGCATACGCATTTGCTGCCACTCTTATAGAACGTGTTAACAATGAAGTCACAAGAACGCAAAAATACCTGTAAAATAAGAGAGAAATAAATACAATGGCTAAAAAACATTGAATAAAAGAATAAACACGTAGAAAAAATAAAACAATAAATAGGGAAAAGAGAATTCAATTTTCCACAATTGGAAAAGAAACAAAGAAGCATCGACTGTGTTATTGTATTGCACAGCGAGCAAACAAAAGAAGAATATTTACACAATGAAAAATTAAAGGTCGCTCTAGAGCACAGGCACCAGTTAAAATCTAGTCAAGCTTGAAGACACTTGTCAGACTGTTACTATACAATAAAATCTAATGGTTTAGGAATCACATTATTTTGTAAGACTTGCTGTCCACAAGTTCGGGCGATGTAATTAATCCAATTTTGGCCCAGTCCTGGTTGTCCGGACGTGTTTTCTAGACTAAAATTTCATAATACAGTTTTTTCCTATTTTTAAATCGTACACAATAATTTGCGATATAATGAATCAGATATATGTATATGATATCACTGAATCAGTCATCAGACGTGAGAATCTGTACTTAGTAGCGCAGCAAATAGTCTTTGAGGATGGTTAGTTATGGAGGTGAACATGGATTTACTATCTAAGATGGAACATTGTTTAAACAACAGTACAAATAAAAATACAAAAATGCTCACAAGATGAAGGGGTTAACTTCGGACACAGGTACCAGTAACTATTTAGACTAAAGGATTGGAAAAGGACAAACTCATATATTTGTTAATTTCAATGTCACGTTTAAGGAGTAATTTCATTGTCCTAAAGTGAAAGTGATAAGTAACAAAATTATTCAAAATTTTACATCTGTAACAAATAAAATTTGGAAATCATTTTATTTCAGGTAGGGAAAACGCCACTCACAAACATTCTGAATGGTGACTGGTACGCAACCGAGATGGTTCTTCATCAAATATCTCTGTATTTTGCCATATTCAGGACTTTTAGAGTTCTCCCTCCGTAAATTGCAGCTTTGTTCAACAATCACTTTTCGTTTGAGAATATATCTATCTATCCATCTATCTATACATACATACATACATACATACATACCTACATACATACTATATTATATATATATATATATATATATATATATATATATATATATATATGTATGTATATATATATATATATATATATATATATATATATATATATATACTGAATGGTTGAGGGAGACAGATGGGAAGGCGTACCTGAGTAATTAAGGTTTTTAGTCGTTTATGAAATGCTAATCGGTTGTTTGTTGAGCCCTGAAAAAGGGCTGGCCATCAAGCAGGTTGACTTTCGTTGGGCGGAGGCCTGTTTACAAGTTGGTAGTTATGGTTGTGACATGACCTCAGGAAAAATTTCTGAAATGAGGCATTATGTCATCTTTGTCTGTGAACTGGCGGTAATCCAGTTTTCTACGATTTCTTCCTTGTCATCTCTGCATCCGAAGGTGGTTGAGTACCTAGGAGGAGAGAATTCATATTTGACTCAAAATGGAAGAATTTTATACCGTCAGACTGACCTGAAGCAGCAGTTAGGCAGGCCACATTTGGAGATAAGAGTCATACTTTTAATTAAAAGAACAGTAGGAAAAGATAGATAATCAGTGAGGTTGTCTGGGATCTGATATATGATCAATACGACATAACGGACGCACGTGTCCTTGAATTTTATAACTGGAGTTCTTTTAAATTAGATTGTGCATTCATTTTCACCACTGGCATTATTTAAGTAATAAACGTATTTATAGGTGGATGACACTTATGAAACCCTTGAATATTGGACAGGTAATCGTGAGTTACCAGTGTATATAATATGAATCTATATGCAATATATAATATACATATGTATATATTTTTTATTTATATTTCACCATACGAGCCGAGCGCATAACTGTGTTCACATGCCATGACATAAATAAAAGTGGCGATGACCTGGAACTTATGCCGTGTCTAGAATTTTTTTACGATCGGGTGAATAAGGCTAATTATGCCTTCGTTGACAAGGAAAAGTTATCGGCTTAATGGCCGGTAGGCGATAGAGGGGAAGCCCCGGGTAGTTTGCTGACAAATTTAAGAGACCGAGACGTTTTAATGAAGCCATATGCGCCTTTGATGTTGTCTCGAATGAGGTCATCACGGGGCGGGATGCGAAGGACAAATTTTGATATTTTTGTCGTTATTTTTGTCTCTGGTCCTTTGCTGGTTGCTCAGCTGATTTTTACTCCTTTTTTTTTATACACATTTCACTGAGATGAGACAGATTCATTTTCTTTTTACCTTGTTCGTGTTCTACTCTTTCCCAGTGATATTGATGAAGTGACCAAGGATTTTTCTGCTTTTATTACTAATCTTTGAAGGATGGCTGTAAATGTAAAAGCCATTATTTTTTCTAGATTCATGTTTTTAAGTGCCTGTGTATGTCGTACACGATTTCTGTGTTTGTGATTGTTTTCTGGCGAGTTTAAAGCAAATTTCATCTTCTGTATTTATGGTTTTGAAAAAGTGTGGGCAAACTCTCAGCTCATTATTATTATTATTATTATTATTATTATTATTATTATTATTATTATTATTATTATTATTATTATTATTATTATTATTATTATTATTATTATTATTATTTGTTCTTTTGCCTGACCCATGCAGTGCCTATGAGCCCTGAAACTCCGAGGTATGAAAGCCTCAGCTGTAGAATGTTACTTGTTTTGCCTGTTGAGGGTTTTAGAAACAAACATGCGCAGAAAGCACAGATATGCGTAACATAACTCTCAGATCGAGAAGGTTCCTGTCCAGCCAATTTTATTCCTGTGATACAAAAGCCGGTACCCCTAATTTTCTTTGCAGTTCAATTATCCCGTCACAGGGTATTTCTTCTGTACGGCTCCCTCAGTTAATAGGCTACTGTTTGCAGCAGGAAGTAGTTTTAATGATTTAGGGTGCTTTCAAGATACTTATAATTAGCAGTGAGTAATTAATAATGACTTCGGATTATCGTGGATTGGACGTGATTGGGAGGAGGGGAGCTACGCAGGAGTTTTGGTGCCCAGATTATCTCTCATATCCATTCAGTAACACCTCATTGCATTCAGAACTTACGTAGTTTTAAAAGTGATAGAAGGCCCTGTGCCGATTTTTTTTTTCTTTTTTTTTTTTTTTGTGTGTGTGAAGGGGGGGGGTGGTATGGGTGGAGGGGTGGGGGTGGGTGCACGGTTGGATGGAAGTTGGGACATAGAGGAGTCGAGAGACAATTCAGCAATGAATGTGGATTGCCTCGTCGAGAACGTCCCAATTTTATTTTGATGAAGTTTGAAAGGAGCAATGATTCTTTCTCTCTCTCTCTCTCTCTCTCGTTGTAAGAAGTGACTTACAACCACGCACATATTTAATGCTACTTCCACGGAATTAAACCTTTCCTTTCTTCGCCAGGCCTGGGAGATCGAACTCTGGTTCCTCACATGTGAGCAGGGATTTTGGCAGGTCAGTATGCAAGTGCAATACGGGTTGCACTTACGCTGTTGCTGCTGTTTTTGTTTTTACACTTGACCGGCTTCAGGAGGTCGTCTTAGTCCATTTTCATAAGAGGGTCCGTAACTGAAAGGTGATGTCGAGAGGGGAAAAAAAAAAAAAAAAAAAAAAAGTCTGGTGATTTCTGACAAACTCTGTTTAAGGGGTTTATGTTTTTTGTGAAAACGGATTATTATCTTTACTGACGTATGTAGACATTCTGGGCTGTTGCAGCTATGTGAACAAATTAATGCTCTCGTTTTTAATATATATATATATTATATATATATATATATATATATATATATATATATATATATATATATTATATATATATGTCATATCACATTTCCGTGATTCATATACATATATCGAGCTACAATGTCCTTTAATATCTAATTCGCTCTACCTCGGAATTAATATATTTTCATATATGCTTAACCGAAGGGGAATTTTTTCTCGATAATAGATTTGCCTGGACCAGGGCGCGAACCTATGGATCCTTTCAAACCCAGGAACGTCAGTGAAGCTTTTCCTACTACACCACTCTCGCGGTGGTGTAGTAGGAAAAGCTTCACTGACGTTCCTGGGTTTGAAAGGATCCATAGGTTCGCGCCCTGTCCAGGCAAATCTATTATCGAGAAAAAAAATTCCCCTTCGTTAAGCATATATGAAAATATATTAATTCCGAGGTAGAGCGAATTAGATATTAAAGGACATTGTAGCTCGATATATATTATATATATATATATATATATAATATATATATATATATATATATATATATATATAATGTGTGTGTGTGTGTGCGTGTGCGTGCGTGCGTGCACGCTATAAGTGTTAGTTTAAGGGACATCTCTTTTAGTTTCTTTATAGCCAAGTTGAAATGTATTTTCGGAAGTATTGCGGTATTGATTTGATTAATATCTTTATAATAATGATGAGCGTATATACAATATATTATACATATAGATATATATATATTATTTTGGGTTTTATTGATAATCGTTTGCCCAATTTGTAAATAGTACACTTGTTAATTATGTAAATGAACTGTCGTTGCGTTGAAGTGTAAGTACAGTCTTGAGTTTATCTTGTCTGTTCATATTGTCTTTTCCTTTCATTACTATCATTACAAGGTCATTATTGTTGTTTTTATTCATAACGCGCTCACAATTATATCGAGCAACCTCATAAGGACATTAATTTGAGCAGCAGGCGGGCTAGCTCACTTCAGATTGCCCATAATTATATGTAATATGATGAGAAGTAACAACGCAGTATAAACGAAAATCAATAGCGTTTGTGTTTGACGTTGCATCGCCTACTAACCTGTTTCAAGAGCCTCATTGGCGTGGTCGGTGTGGTGTTGGCGTGCCACCTCGGGCATTCCATTGAGGAGTGAGAGATGTGTATTACTGGTGATAGAAGTTCACTCTCGACGTGGTTCGGAAGTCGCGTAAAGCCGTTGGTCCCGTTGCTGAATAACCACTGGTTCCATGCAATCAAAACACCATACAAACAAACTAATCTGTTTGACAAAAGGCTTTGATGCTGATGACTAATATGCTTGGAGTCTGCCCTTTGTACTCGTCTCGATACTTATGGTTACGGCACAGTTAAGTATGTTCAAGTCAGGATGGCCGAGCGGTCCAAGGCGCTGCGTTCAGGTCGCAGTCCGGTCTTCCGGGCGTGGGTTCGAATCCCACTCCTGACATGAAATTTTCGGCATTTAGATCGTTGTTGCGTGTGAGAGGGCAGGGTTCCAAACTTGCTTGTCCGCGTTCAGGGAAACTAAAAATTTAGATATGTCTGTGTTCAAATTCCGGTCACATTTTTAGCATGAAAGTTATGAGCATTTCGTTATTACAATTCTAACAGCCACTGTGGTCCGTAACTTGTGGTAGTCCAGTATTCCGATCCTAATAACAACAGGGAAACAACAGAGGTTCGTAACTTATGGTGGTATTGCGGTATCGTAATCTTAATAACATAGGGGTTTGTAACTTATTGTGGTATTGCATTATTGCAGTCTTAATAACTAGAGGTTTGTAACTTAATGCAGTACTGCAGTATTGATTATTGTGGTATTGCATTATTGCAGTCTTAATAACTAGAGGTTTGTAACTTAATGCAGTACTGCAGTATTGATTATTGTGGTGTTGCAGTATTCCAGTCAATAACAACAAGGGTTTGTAACTTAATGTGGTATTGTTGCAGTATTGCGGTCTAAATAACGGGGGTTCGTAATTTGTGGAATTGCAGTATTGCAATCCTTAACGGCAACACATAAACAACAATGGTTCGTAACTTTTTGTGGAATTGCAGTATTGCAATCCTTAACGGCAACACGTAAACAACAATGGTTCGTAACTTTTTGTGGTATTGTAGTATTGCAATCCTAATAAAAACATAGGTTCGTAATTTATTGTATTGCTGTTTTGCAATATTAATATCAGGGGTTCGTAACTTATTGTGGTACTGCAATCCAAATAACAACAAGGGTTCGTAACCAACCTGTGACCTACCAGTTTCGAAATCAATGAGATTACATTGGAGGAGGATTAGATACCACGAAAGCAAAAAACGTAGCGGCAAAATTGGCAACCACTTTACTAAACTTACGCAACTAATTCCATCAACAACAGTAATGTATCTGTATTAGGAATCTTGCTCGCAAGTCAGATTGATGTTAACTCGGGGTTGTGATATGTGACTTTGTTTTATATCAAAACATTTTTGAGAATTTGGTGCTTAGGTTTTGCTGCTACTTTTCTCACGCTCTTTAGTACACAGTTTATTTCAGAGTTGCATCGAGGTCGTTTGCATACGCATTTGCTGCCTCTCGTATAGAACGTGTTAACAATGAAACATGAACGCAAAGAGAGAGAGAGAGAGAGAGAGAGAGAGAGAGAGAGAGAGAGAGAGAGAGAGAGAGAAAAAAAATAAAGCTTTCGAGACTCGTGGCCCATTTAGCCTTTGCATTCAGGTGCCTGTTGTTATTTTTGGTAAACTGAAATTGCTCATTTCATTAGTAAATAAATTCTTTTTTTTAGCCAAAGTAGAATGTTTAAACCAGTTTCATATTTGAACACTAAAGTAACTTAACCACCTTATCCCAAGGTCTTATCCTACCATGATATACGGGTGGAATCACCTTGACTGCCTTTGAAGCGAAAAACAATACTTAAATATTTACCAATTTTTAAGTGGCGATTTTTATTACTCTTCCATCTGAAGATGCTGGGTGTGGTTGGCAGTTCCTTCGTACCCTCTTTTAACTTTCTTCGGGCCCGAGGAGGTTAACTCATTATGAGGATTAGTGGCAAGTGGGTCAGATGTGGATTTTACGAGTTCTTCCATCATGACGCTAAGATTTGATGGCGGTCACAAGATATTCCCGGATCGTTTTTTATTTTTCTTAATAGACTTGAACTTCATTTCGGGTGTGTTGGGTGATGTTATCATCACTGTAACTGTGTGTCTAGTCATCACCATTGATAACGATAATAATGGTTATAATTAACATTGAAGTCAATTCAATTTTACTAACAAGGATAAAGTTATCCAAAATTAATTAGTAAATTGAAAAAATGCTCACATCCCGAACTAAAAGAGAAACAGTGAAAATTATTGCCATTATCCCCTCTACAAAAGCGGAAAAAATATAAAATCCGAGCAGAAATAGTTGATTTCACTCATTTCTGTGTATTCATAAAGATGTGAATTTCTCTTTGCAAAAATTTGGTAATCGGCTTGATTTTGTCAACCACGTTTTTTTGAAAAAGTGAGGGAAAAGTATAGAGAGAGTGGGGAGCAAGAATTAATCTCTCAAGTAATACTATGTACTCTCAACACCACAGCGCGCGCTCTCTCTCTCTCTCCCTCTCCTATATATATATATATATATATATATATATATATATATATAATATATATATATATATATATATATAATGTGTGTGTGTGTGTATATATATATATATGTATAATATATATATACATATATATATGTGTGGTGTGTGTTTGTGTGTATATGTATGTATACACAAACACACGTATATATGTATATGTATGTATCTGTGTGTGTGTGCGTGATTTTCAATTGTACTTGCTATTTCCCCGTAGAAAGAACTCGCTTCAGAACGTGTTAGATTGCTAATTTTCGGTAAATATTATGGGATGCGGTTGCACGCCCTACCATGTCTGTCTCCACCCTGGTTGCAATTTACCACGATCTACAAAACTAGCTGTTGAGACGAGTTTGGTGGTGACAAGCTCACACAAATAATATATATATAGATATATATATATATATATATATATATATATATATATATATATATATATATATATATATATATATAGAGAGAGAGAGAGTTATGACTTGTTGATAGTAGCGAGAAGTAACACAGATGCCAAAGATTAATAGTAGCTTCTCTCATACATTCCAATCTCGTCAACCAGAAAGAATAAAACCTTAGTGGCAATAAAATAAAAAGGATTATTGTGTCCTTCGTACAGACACATGTATAACCCTTTCTCCTCCCTCCGTCGTTACTTATATCTCTATTCACTGTTTCTTTTATTACGCCTCTTGTGGTTCCTCAAGAGCCGTAAAATTCACACCACGCTGGTGCGGGCCACGTCCCCCGGAACACTTAAAAGAGATCAGGCGGCCGCTCGCCGTTCTTCTCCTGTGGGAGGGAGTCTATTCCCCATGAAATGTGTCCCGCCTCGCTCAAGGCGTCTAGGATATCGTCCACCTCCCCTTCATTCATATTTCTTTCTCCTCCAGCTCTCGTTTTTCGTTCTTCTGTCTCCTCAATTTTTTTCTTGTTTTTACATTTATACCTTTTACTCTTTTTTTTTCTTCCTCTTTTTAATTACCTTTAGTGTTTTTTTACCTCCCTTCGTGATTTTTATCTATCTTCTTTAATCCCGTTCCTTTTGTTTCTCTTTTCGTCCTCTATGTTTCTCTTCTCTGTCGTCTTTTCTTCCCCGTACCCAAGAAATGGGTAGTGGTATCAGTGAGGGGTCTGGGCATCCCTTCGTCCCCTCCCCTCCCCTTCCCAATTCAGTGAGGCCCCTCGAATCCCCCAAACCCCACCTCCCACCCTCCCCCACTCCCTGCCCTGTAGGGCCGTCACCCCTCGACTCTTCTCTTCCCGTCCCAGTGTGTACGCCCAAGGAGGATTTTATGCGTACTAAAATGTCTAAATGACAAATCAGGCTCTCGCTTCGGCGTCGTTTTTGGGGCGTTCAGTGCGTGAAGAAGAATCAACTGTGCCATCTTCTTCACCTTCCCCCGCTCTCTCTCTTTCTCCTCACCCCGGTCATTTTTCTCCCACATTCTTATTCCCTCTCTTGCCTCTAGGTATCCTCTCTCTTCCCCTCATCCACAGTTGATCTTCCCTCTCTTTAGTCGGCCTTCTCCCCTCGTTTATTTGGCCTTCCCTCTCGCTTTTCCGTCGCTCCTCCTCTCACAGCTAGCTTCCCTCCCCCCCCCTCCCCTCCCTCCGTCTTCTCACCTGTCTTCCTCCCTCTCATCCTGAGGCCTTCTTTCCTCTTTTCTTTCTGTTTTCCTTCTCATCACCCAAGTTATCTTCTCTCTATTCCCCTCGATCATTTTCCACCACAACAAGATATCCACCGCTTTTCCTTCCCTTACTACTTCGTCCTTCCGCTTCCTCCCATTGTCTCCCCCCCCCCCCCCCCCCCCCGCCCCCCCCCCCCCTCCCTCCCAGTGCTTGGGCTTCCTTTCTTCCCAACTACCCATTCCCCTCTTCTCAGGTCTCCACCCCCCCCCCCTGCCCCCCCCCCTCCCCCCCCCCCCCCCCCCACCCCCCCCCCCCCCCCCCCCCCCCCCCCCCCCCCCCCCCCCCCCCCCCCCCCCCGCGCCCCGTAACTTGTTCTTCCCCTCTTGAACTCTCCTTTTCTTCTCAACGAAGTCCCCCCCAATTTCGCCAAAACCGCTTTCTCCCTATTCTCTCCTCCTCCTCCTCCTCCTTTCAGTGCCAACCAGACATGACGAGAAGAGTGCCACTTTTAAGGGAAGGTTGTGTGACCCCTTTACGCGCCGTGTGGTTGTAGGAGCGAAAAAAAAAAAAAAATTTTTTTTTTTTCCTTTCTGTAAGAGGCACTGAGAGTGCTGCGTCTCGATGCTGAAAAGAGAGAGAGAGAGAGAGAGAGAGAGAGAGAGAGAGAGAGAGAGAGAGAGAGAGGTGTCATGACATCGGTCGCAATGAAAGTAAACGAACTGCAGTCAAAAGAGGGTATTTTGCGGCAAAACGTGAACTGTGCACAAATTTACGCGCGTAAATAATGATAATAGCGAAAGAGAACATCACTATATTTAGCAGCTTCGAATGCAGATAAATCATTAACCAAAATTCTGTCTGCAGCAGAAAACTGATACTTCATGTCAGCAGGGGTTTTCAACGTTGCTTTTTCTTTTAAGGGTCACCTGATTTATCAGACCTTCGACCCTACCTCCACTGACCGGATATTGGAAACAGGAAGATTACAAAATCAAGATATTTATTGTATAAATCTGTTCAATGTTGCTTCAAATGATACAGGACATAAAACGTTGAATAAATTCGTGAACTAAATATTATATGAAATATGAAATGCAAATATCCTTTCAGGAAGCATGAAACCTACAAAGACCATTCAGAATACGAGATTCATGTTTCACAGGAGAACATAAAACGCATGATTGCATTAAAGCAGGAATGGTACTGTTCCGTCAAGCAAAAAATTAGAAAATGTTTCATCAAAAATAATTCACATTTTCACCAACACGAGATCCTCAGTGCCAATTCGAGCGTAAAATCGACAGTGATCTGGTAAACATATGAGCTGCATATAAACCTGCTTTTTAGTTTTTTGAATTCCAAATTCCATTGACATATTCTTATTCCATTTAAATTCTGTTGGTCTCATATTTTCGCTGCTTCTGCTTTACCAATCTTCCATTCCATTTAGTCTCTCTCTCTCTCTCTCTCTCTCTCTCTCTCTCTCTCTCTCTCTCTCTCGTTCTGCATTTTTATTTCTTAAATCTCGATAGCTCTCGTTTTGCTTATATTATAATATATATGCACATTCACACCATTGTGGATTGCCTTACCAATATTGTTAGTAATAACAGTAAAAAAATTTCCTTTATTCCCAGATTTCATGGGGAGCAATCATTAGTACTCTTCTTGTGCTATTATTCGTTTTTTTTCTGCTTGTGCTTTGCTTAAGCTATTATACATAGTTGCAGGTAGTATAACCACTCATTCTCTCTCTATTGTCTTTTAAAATAGATGAGACTCACGGACTGTAGCGAGTTGGAACCTAAGGGCCAGAGAAACAAAACAATTTTAAATTCCATTTCATATAAACCGGAAAGGTTCCCTCGTTCTCTCTCCATAGAAAAAAAAAAAAAAAAAAATGGGTCCAATTTTGAATCTATGGTGCCGACCTCGGGAATTTTATTCCAACTTCTTTATTCTCAGATGTTCCTCTTTATAATCTCTAATCCTTGTCAGAGAACGGGTACTATCAGAAGAAGCCTCTCTCTCTTCTCTCTCTCTTCTCCTTCTCTCTTCTCTCTCTCTCTCTCTCTCTCTCTCTCTCTCTCTTCTCTCTCTCTTTTTACACATTAGGTCATTGATAGTGATTAGTAATTCGGACAACGGTAACCTCACTCGCTCTTTTATATTATATGATAATATCTTATTAGATCTATTAATATATATATAAATACGTGTATAATTACACTTATATATATATATATTGACGCTGTAAAAATGTTTTGCTTACAACAGAATCCCATCTAAAAAAGGAGCCCATAAAAACACCAAAAAAATTATAGGAAATGTACGTACTAAAGTGGGGGTGGACTAAGTAAAACGGCTACCTGTACGATGGCATTCTTCGTGGTATAAATACCGCCTTCCTCCTTAACTTTTCTCATTTCATTACCTACCTGAACGAGAGAGGACAGCAGTGTCTTGAAATTTAGTACAGTATTACGTTTCTATTATTTTGGCGTTTGTATGGACCGCCTTCAATATATTATATACAATATATATATAATATATAATAATGATTATATATTTATATATTATAGATATATATAATATATAGCAGAGAGAGAGAGAGAGAGATATTGTGTGTCGTAGCCAGCATCTATAGGGCATGGTTCAAGAACGAGATATGTCCAGTACTATGATTAAAGAACTTATATTGTGAGAACTAGCGAATAGTCTTTTTGTAATCTCTTCTCTCTCTATCTCTTCCTCTTCTATTCCTCTCTCTCTTCATCTCTATCCTCTCTCTCTCTTTATGGTATCTGCTTTGTTCATCTGTTCCCCCTTCTAATTACTTATTTATCTCCCCTCTTCAACTCTCCTGCGCACTAATTCCCATTTCTCGCATCCATCACATTTCCAGCAACTTTCTTTTCCCCGCTTGCTCCTAAACAAGTCGGTCATTAATCTATTCTTAGGCTGCATAAATTAATTAGTAACAAACACCCTTAATGAACAAATTTATGTTTCACCCCCTTAATTGGCAGCTTATTTGATTACATGGAGGGTTAAGGCGGGGGATGGGAGGGGTGGCTGGAGGAGGAGGAGGAGGAAGAAGAAGAAGTAATGGTAGAAGAAGAGGAGGAGGAGGACAACAATGAATAAATTAGTGAATAAGGACATCTGAAATTCGAAAGAGTTTAAAGCAATAGCTTTTAACATATGCATTAAACATCGTTACATTGGAGCGTTGGAAATAGTCACAGACCAGTTGCTACTAATAAATCTATTGATGACGATGATGAAATCGATTGCTATTGATAATTTTGTATAAAAACTAATTTAGATTGAAGGGGACCATGATAACAATGTGATAACAATTCTTCGTACTACTATTTTGGATAAATCTAAGTGAAGTCATTGTATAAGTTAACTTTATATCATGCAAGCTGGAATCACCATTTGTGGTGCACTGGTAGGCATTGACTTAAGGATTCTTCCAGGCGTGCCTTCGGCCCCCTGTATTCGCCTTTCTTCCATCTTTACTTTGTTTGCACCCTCCCTTTCCTAAACAAATTGACTCATAAGTGATTCACCTGCAATATGTTTTCGTTCCTGTTTACACCTATTTCCAAAACCAGTTTTACTATCCCCAATTTCCGTCTTCCAGCCACTCAATGATCTGTTTTTAGGTTCCCCAGTTGCTTAGGCCTTTGGCCTAAATTCAATATTAAATTCATTTCATTTCGATGCCAAAGAGTATCATGTTACATAAATTGAAGGCATGAAGGCACCGTATTTTTTATGTCAGGACACCATAGCATTTCAACTACGAAATCACAGCATAGTAAACAGTGGTACTCTGCATTACAAACAGTGATTTCATAGCATATCAAGCTTTGATGTCATAGTATTTCAGCCATGAATAGAACATGGAATTTAGGCAAAGGGCCAAGCACTGGGACCTATGAGGTCATTCAGCGCTGAAACGGAAATTGACAGTAAAATTTTTGAAAGGTTTAAAAGTAGGAAAACCTCAAAGCAGTTCCACTAAGAATCGATTGGTAGGAGAGGGTGGGAAGGAAGAGAATATGAAAGGTGGTACAGTTAAAGGAACGAAAAGGGTTGCAGCTAGGGGCCGAAGGGACGCTGCCTAGAACCTTAAATAATGCGCAGGTGCACTGACGGCGTTCCCCCCCACCCCCACCCCCATGGGGCGTATTCCAGTCATGACGTCAAAGTACTTCAGACCATCCTTTGTATTTTCTTGACACATTACTGCCCGAGAGAGATTGCCATTTTGAGATGGGAAACAATGCTTTCAGGGCTGAGTAAGGTCATTAGGTTTCCTGTCCACGCGCTCGGCAAGCAAGATAAAATAAGCACAAAAAAAAACAGTTGTTAAGAGCAAGAGCGAGAGGTATGAATGGTCGACTCCATTTCCCTGTTTAAAAAGTGTCGCAGGCGAGTGACCGTCTGGTATTCAAGGCCGCCAGGTAAAATTGAGCGTGTTCTCTGCACAAGGTCACAGCGCAGAGATAGAGATAGAAGGGGGTAGAGAAAGAGGGTGAGAGGTTGAGAGAAAGGCAAACCAGAGAAAATGTGAAATGAGAATAAACCTACATTAAGAAAATGGGAGAGAAATTTGAGTACGACAGTAGTCAGCCTAACTAAGAAAGGGGGAGAGAGTAGAATATATTGAAAATAAACGACATAGATAATCGAAAGAGGGAGGCAGACTGTAGTCAAATGGTTTCATAGAGGCGTAGTATGTGTATACATTATATATGCATATGCATGTATATGTATAATATTATTGTATTAGCTTATAATAATTAATAATATAATATATAACATAGAATTATATATAAAAACATGAGAGATAGAGGCATTAATTAAGTTGGTAGGATGGACAAACTAGCACCAGAAAAGAAACGAGAGAGAGAGATGAGAGAATCGAGAGGAGAGAGAGAGAGAGAGAATTCTCGCGAAGATGACAATAGACAAATTTTTTTTTTTTTTTTTTTTTTTTCCCCCCCCCCCCTGAAGATCCTTCCCAGTCTCAAGATGGTACTAAAGATCCGACGGATGTTGAAACAAAACGAAAAAGTGACCGGGAAGTAAGGAGAGAGAAAAAAAAAAGGGGAGGGGGGAAGATATAGCAGATAAGAAACGTTGAAGTAGGAAGCACGTGCTCGTTGCAGCGGCAACATGAATAGCTACGGAGGAAGCCGAGGTCGTGTGGCAAAGGCACGGTTTCTGTCATCACTCTTGGTAGTCAAGGTGAAGTCCCGTGTTGTCTGGCGTTCATCAGTCAAGGTGGTGTCACTAGACTCGGTTTTTTTCCATCTGTCCACCAGCGTGTGGTGTTTGCGTATGGTAACACTGCGTCCCGGGCTTTAGATAGTTACATTCAGCTTACATTCAACAACAATAATAACCTTATTTCGAATATTAACGGTGTAATTCGCATACAGTAAGTTATTAAAACACTTCTCAGTTGCAAATGTACGCCCAGATATCCTTTTATTTACCTAAAACTTACACATAGCATAACTAACACATAGCATAACTATCTAAAGCTCGGGACGCAGTGTTACCATTCGCAAACACGACAGGCGGGTGGACAGATGGAAAAAAAGAGAGTATAGTTCTCGCGGCTTCTGGATTTATATATAAGTGGCGTCACGTGGCTCTTCCATTTTTTAGCGGTAAGTTTCGATACATAGTTCATATGAAATAAACACATTCTCTTATGTAGTTGTTAGAAGAGTGAGGGCAGTTAGCTAGCTAACCATGGTAGGGAATAGTTATGTCAAGTGTGGTTTATCCACAATTTTATTTGGGTAAGGGTACAATTTTTCTAACTAATATTAACAATACAATAATGATTTTACATTATATTAACTTGTTGAATTGTACAGATTACATATTTTTAATTGTTTTCTTAATATAATCATATTTATTTCTTAGTATCATATTTTATTTCTTAATATAATCATCTTTAACAAAAGTTCCAATTTTCTAATTTTAACCTTAATTTTAATTGTCATAATAATTTTGCAATTATATCTGCATAGTAAATTCTACACATTACTTTCTCACGAGACATTTCTTAAAAGTATAATGGTTAAGGTTCATCGCCATGAATATATATATGAAGATACTCTTCTCCACCATCTATGGGCTGTGTTGTTTGGTGGTTTCTCTCTTCTGCTTCCGATTCTTCTGCTAATTCACTATTGTATTCAACTAGTTTTCTCCATATATTAGTTATTAATAATGTAACTGAACGTTATATCATTTTTACAGTTTATATTGTTATTTTCTGGAGTGATTCTCAGCTTACAAAGTCGTTTTTTATGAAATCTTGATACTGATTGTACCAAAAAAAAAAAGGATCTTATGAAATATTGCACTTTTGAATCTGTTTATTATGAAAGTTGGAATTTTGTGGTCAATAAATATAACTACATATATTTCTATAGTATTCAGCATTGTCACACGATCAGCATTTTGGTTTGAAATGAGCTCGCTTCTTGGCATCTTCCAGCCACGGAAGTGTGGCACACGAACCCGTTTTTGGCATCAAATGTGCTCGTTTTCAGATCCCTACCAGCAGTAATGGTGGCGTTGGAGGTTTCTGGTACCTTTCAGTAGCCGTGGTTTGAAGCACTAGCATTTTTTTTTTGGTCATCTTGAGTGTAAAGGCAGTGTCATGCGATTACATTTCCTCAAATCTCTCGGTGGTCTTGACTCCTCACTTCTCCTCCTGATTGGTGGCAGAAGCACACCATTTCTTTGTGGTTGTTTCTGATCAAACAAATGAAGCGCGATTTGAATTTTGGTGTACTTGATACAGTTTGGAGAATCAGCACAGGAGCCGTCTTGTCTACAAACTCCCCCAGAGGAGTTTGATTAGACCCAGATACTTTTCCAAACTTTACAAATTTAAGTATTCTTCGTCCTTTTCGAACGAAGAAGATAATTGGGATGACTTAGAGTTGAAATAGGTGGTATAAAGGAAGTAGTGAAAGTAATATATATAAATATATTATATATATACATACATACACATATATATATTAGTAAATGTTTTTGTTTACTCTTATGATATTTATTCACACTAGTCTTTACCCCATAGTAACTGTATATTTCTCAGGATTATACTTCAGTAGCGTCAACTCTCTTTTGCCTCAGTAACGAGAACAGTGAGGAAATATGGACAAAATGGTAAACAGAGGATAAAGTAACAACGAGAGAGAGAGAGAGAGAGAGAGAGAGAGAGAGAGAGAGAGAGAGAGAGAGAGAGAGAATGTGTTAAAAGGAGCTGATTATAGTTTTAATGATGGATTCAGTTTCCCAGGTTAACAAAGAGAGAGAATCCATGGAAATTCCCAGAACGAACCCATCCCGCCTCGTCGATCTCCAAGACTTCCCCACAGGAGTGACCGACCACCCACCCGCCTGCTGCAAAAAGCGCCCAATGACTTCTGCTGAAGGAGGTGGTGGTACAGGCTATCTATCTGCTTGCCTACCTGCCTGCCAATTACTGTCTGCTTACCGGGACACATTTAATCTCAGTAACGCTCCATTATTTTTCCTGAGAGGGAAGAACGTGGCTGGCCGGCTTGCACCGAGGCTTGGGATTCAGTTTTTGCTTATACTCTTTTTCTCATAAATTTTTATTGTTGCTTTTGACAAATGGTTCGTTTACGGCTTTCGTTCATGGTGACTGTACATACATACAACTGTAATGTGATTTGAAATACCTTTATAGTGATAAAAAAATCACATTCGCCAATTGTATATATTATACATATAATTCTTTATTCACATCGGAACATATTTTATATTCAGAAATATTACCGGAAAAATTTAGTTTCATGTCCAGTTCACCATACCTTGCACCCAAAGTGCTTTTGTCACCAGAGGGATTCGAACTGCTACGTGTATGGGAAACAACGGAAGTGCAGTGGCTACAACCGACCATTGAGTCATCAGAGGCCCCCATACACTGAACGATTGTCGTTATCGACCCCCACACACACTATTCATACAGTATGAACGATCTCCGCACCGATTTCAGTCTGAACAAAGATTTTGTCTCGAGAGGACATGGCGTCATCTGTAGAGGAGACGCGCGCGATAGCGTTATATCGGCAGACAAACCCATACATTGAACGAACTGTGTATGACAGACTTAAGTCGCAAGTCAGCAACCTGGTCGTGACAGATTCCCGCTGGGGTCGTTCAGATACGAAGCTCCGCCCACTTTTGCATTCAGACAAGACCATACACAGTGTTTTTGCGAACGATACACACAGTCGTTCAGTGTATGGGGGCCTTAATGCATATATGCCGGTCGGGTTCAGGTTATTGTACCTTAAATCGATGTGTGTATGATGTATATATTTATGTGTGTGTGTATAATTATATGTAGTATTTTATAAATATACATAAATTTTTAGGACGTCGACATTGCTACAGATTCAATTCGAGCTAGGTCACTTGATACGAGGAGCATGTAGCTCTAGAGTATAGAAAAAATGTACGATAATGTTTTCTGTAAATAATATAGAACACAATCTTTTGTAGATTTTTCCAAACACCCCATTTTTTTTCTGGTTGAATTTCCAAATACTGTTTTAGTAACTGTTCTGTTGAATAAAGTGTAGTATGTCTGTAACCCTTTCGCTACGGAATTGATTTGACTCTCATTCCCAGCTAAATGCACATCTGAAAATTGTTCTGGGTTAATAAAAGAAATTGCTGCATTTTTAAGTCCTGTATTTTCAAGATTAAACTTTATTTTAGCTTTAAGTAATACATCATGTGTAAGAAAAAAATTATTAAAAAGTATAGTGGGAAAGAAAAAGGACTGAAAATTCGTTGGATTCTGAGATCTTTGTTAGTGGTACAAGTAATCCTCTTACTACACTATCAATGTATGATATATTCATATTCCATATATGCAACACTTTTTGTACATTCTGCGTGAATGGTATTCTTCATAAATATTTTCTAAATAACATTGATATCTTAGTTATACTAACCATCCTTTCTCAACACCATCGATCTGATATCAGGCCCTTGCAGATACTACCCTGAAACCTGCCGTATCTGATATGAAGCTGTTTTTACTCAGATAACATCCAATGGCAGGTTTGTGAACTAACCCAGTTTCAACTGCATCGAACAGCTTGTATATCCATGGAGGTTACATCTGTCCGCTGCTAATACCGTGATCTTTCAGGCAAAGGCTACTTAGCTGTCATAAAATAAAAATAATTATTAGAATCTTTTCCTACGTAATCATCAGTTTCTTAACGAAAATATTTAGCAAAGCATTCATGGGAGTCAGGTTTTCAAATCCAATTACCTGATGGGTCTGTAATGAATGATTGCATTATCCACCTATTTAGGATTATTATTGTTTAATTCAACTTTAATCCATGAATATAACACAGTAGCACCATGCTGGAGTCTGTAGGGGTATCATTATCATCATTAGCATCATCACCATCATTAGCATCATCACCACTTTCCACCAGATCAGGATCATCTATATGATAATCAGATTCTGAATGATAAGTAAACTATATTTCCTTGATTTTATTGATTATATATATATATTATATCATATATATATATATATATATATATATATATATATATATAATGTCTGTATGTATTGAGAAAGCCGGAAATCATCTTTTTATTTACACCGACGTTTCTTTAATCCTTTCCCATCATGAGGGCTGTAATATAATTTATATTTTCAATATTAGAAAGTATGCTAAAATAAGCTAATAATTATAAGAAATTTAGCCTCGTAATATAACTCTTAAGTAAAAACTGAAAATGCAGTTTTAAGCTAAAAGACTTATTGTTAAGGTTAAGAGGTGTTCCTGCTAACTGATAGAAAACATATAGTTAAAGATGATGTCAGAGAAAAAATGAGAGAGAGAGAGAGGTGTGTGTGTGTGTGTGTGTGTGTGTGTGTGTAATAGGAAGTTAGGCAATGTGTAATGGTGTGGAAGTAGTTTGGTTGTTCAAGGAAGGCGACAGTTTCTTGGTGTAAATAGCTTCTAAAAGAAGTAGCGAAAGACAGTGGGTAGTTTTATAGAATATTATGAAATTATTGTGCGTAATATCACGTTTACTCGAGTTCGAATGGTTCTTTATTTTTTATAAAATTCTTTTGATTTTTAGATTCAGGCAGTGCGATGACTAACACCTCTATGGGAATCGAAGCGAACTTTGGGTAAGCGTAGGGTATTTTCGGACGTTTTATCCAAAACTACATTTAGGACACGGGAGGTGTCCTTGAATGAGAAAATTTTGCCTATAGTTCAAGGCTACACGTTTTACAAAAGGCAGAGAAAAATACGTTAATTTATTTGGAACTTGAGGAGACAGTCAACCGGGCTGAAAAATATTTTTAAAGCACTTTTTTAACAATTCTGTTAAAGAGGTCAGAAGGATAACAGTTATTTAAAACAAAATACTACTTCAAGAAATGATATTTCATTGTGAAAATGATTCCAGTCCGAACACAAGGAGTAGTCTCTGAATAAAAGTGTCTTGACTGAATTCGGCTTAAATTTTAGAGATCAGTTACTAAAAAAAGTTAAAGGCCTTAACCAGTGCACGTCTCCTTTGTCTAAGCAGTACTCGTTAGAAATCTCCTATTACAACGTGGTATATTCATGTCTGGGAAAGGTAAATTATTATTTAATTCTGTTTCCATCGTAAACCTAATATTCTGGTGGAATTTCTTGACGACAAGCTAAAAACATTGGCTTGGCATTTTTCTTGAATCATATATATATATATATATATATATATATATATATATATATATATATATATATATATATATTGTATATATATATATGTGTGTGTGTGTCTTTGTTTGTGTATGTGTGTGCGTATGTGTTTTTTGCTTAAAGAAAAGTACCAAGCCAATGTTTTTAGCTTGTCAACAAATTCCACCAAATTATTATATTAGGTTTACGACGGAAATAGAATTAAATAATCATTGACCTTTCTTAGACATGGTTTGAAAATTAGCTGGCTGTATGCCAGCACGGGCTCGTGGTCAGAACAGCCCGTATGAGTCATTCTGACTATATGCAAGTGATAAAGATGGTTGGGAATGAAGAGTAGTGACTAATGACGTGAAAACCATAATGACTAGTCTCCACGGTTGCTTGACATTTTTATGGATTTGGTGATGCATAAATTGAAAAAATAAAGTAAATTTGTGAAATTCTGAAAAAAAAAAAAAAACAGGAGATTGTGACAGAGAGGAGAATATAGGCCTAGCAGCAGTGTTTGGAATCCGTGGACCAAGGTCTGGAAGCCTCCTGTGGGATCAAGAATTTGCTTCTGGTTACTGTTTTTGGTTTGGCTATCGCAGAGAAAGGAACTGGAAAAAGAAAAGGAGGAGATGTAGTCGCACATAGGACGGTTTCACGAGCTGTAACAAGCAGTTGATGGAACAGTAAGTCTTTTGGAGGACAAGATCCTTTTGCTCTCGAACGAGAAGCAACTAATGCAGAAGGAGATGGAACTGCGTGACGTGGAAGAGAGGATGCAGATGACTAAACGAATCCGAGAACTACAAAACGAACTCAACCACTACAAACCCACTTAGAAGGGGTGGTTCCGTCAGTTAACCTCGTGCGGTACACTTGTAGGCATTATTTGAGGTTCTTTGCAGCGTCCCTCTGACCCCTAGCTGCAACCCCTTTCACACCTTTTCCTGTACCTCCGGTCATATTCTCTCTTTTCCATCTTCCTTTCCAGTCTCTCCTAACAATTGATTCACAGTGCAATTGCTTTGAGGTTTTGCTCCTGTTACACCTTTCAAACCTTTTACTGTCAATTTCCGTTTCAGCACTGAATGAACTCTTAAGTCCCAGTACTTTTGCATTTGGCCTAAAGTCTAGATAAAAATTTTCTTTGCAAATTCAAGGTTAGGGATGTAATAAAATGTAAAAACAACTTCCCTGTGTCCATTGTCCATCAAAAATCTAAGTTTACTTGAGCAGAGGAATGCAATAAGGACTTGGGATGTAACCTTGGACAAAAAGCAGTAATACCTATCTATATATATATATATATATGATATATATATATATATATATATATATATATAGTATAATTATAATATTAACGCGCGGTTTGTGTATCACACATCACCAGGTCTCTAGCCATTGAAGAACGGCTGATACATAGTGGTAGAAATCACAATATATATATATATATATATATATATATATATATATATATATATATATATATATATATATATACTATACTATATTTACAATATACTATACTATACTCTTGGGAGACAGTACGGACGGACAAAATATACAAACTGATGAAGACTTAGAATCCACACCTGACAGGTGTCCAGTGGGAGGGACGATCAAGTTCATTAGTGATAGAGTCAGGTACTTTTTTTCTTTTTTTTTTCTTTTTTTTTTTTAAACATTTTAATCCTTCAACAGTGGCTTAGAAATAGTCAAAACCAGTAGGACCTCCTACACCAGGTGTCTTATTTTTTCACCTGTGGTGGGTTTGTCATATATATATATTAATATATATATATATACATACACATACACATATACACTTTCTCTCTCCCCTACCCACCCCACACACACCACACACACCACACACATATATATATATATATATATATAATATATTATATATATATATATATATATATATATGAATGTATATACTTTTGTATGTGTCAATATATATACGTACACACACATATATATAGTTAATATATATTGCTAATATTGTTTTATATTACAGCAAATGTATCTTGCCATCATACAACGTAATCATACATCGCGAATAAAACTTTTCATATCATGAAAATCCCGAAAACCTACCAGATTATGAAACTGATGTGGCAGGGTTCTTCCGATAAGTACTGCAGGCCAGTATTTCTTAAAATCTCCAGGAGACGTCAGCTGCAATAGACGATTAAATGCATCCTCTGCACAGGGGTAGAGTCTACATGGCGAAGAGTCTTCTTTGTAGTGAAGTGATACAAATTATAGCTCGACTATGGTTGTGCATTGCAGTGAAAGGATAAAGCAGCAAGTTGGATTATAATAATCCGAACCTCCTGTGCTGGCAATGAAGTTCTTAATTTCAGCTGTGTCTCTCTCTCTCATTGAATCTAATTTCTCAAGTCTTCATACAATTATATTTAATACCTTAAAGGAATCTCTCTCTCTCTCTCTCTCTCTCTCTCTCTCTCTCTCTCTCTCTCTCTCTCTCTCTCTCTCTCTCTCTCTCTCTCTAGCTTTGTATCAAATTTCTCAAGTCATCATACAATTATATTTATAACAATTAAATTATTACCTTAAAGGAATTCTCTCTCTCTCTCTCTCTCTCTCTCTCTCTCTCTCTCTCTCTCTCTCTCTCTCCTCCCCTTCCTTATTGCTGGATGTTTTGCATATTTTGTATTTATCTGAGTTTTGTTGCTTCTCAGTAAAGAACACTATCGCGTAGGAAGTTTTATGTGATAAAAGAGTTGAATCGAGTCGTGACCTTACAGACCTTACCTTACAGTTCGTTCGGGTTGCCCCAGGTCCCTCAGTGTGAGGCACCTCTAATGTCTACCAGAGAGTTGCTAGTACATCTTCCGGTATATTTTGCATCTTCCAATCTTGGATGGTCTGGGATGCAGTTTAGATATTTGTCGAGCTTATTCTTAAACACATCTACGCTCACTCCTGATATATTCCTCAGATGAGCTGGCAACGCATTGAATAGACGCTGCATTATCGATGCTGGTGCGTAGTGGATTAATGTCCTGTGTGCTTTCCTTATTTTTCCTGGTATTGTTTGGGCACTATTAATCTACCTCTGCTTGCTCCTTTCTGATATTTTTTAGTTCCATGATATTTTCTGCTATTCCTTCTATCTGTTTCCATGCCTGAATTATCATGTAGCGTTCTTTTCTTCTCTCCTTTCAGACTATATAATTTTAATGATTGTAGTCTTTCCCAGTAGTCAAGGTCCTTAACTTCTTCTATTCTAGCTGTAAAGGACCTTTGTACACTCTCTATTTGTGCAATATCCTTTTGATAGTGTGGGTACCATATCATATTGCAATATTCAAGTGGACTACGAACATATGTTTTATAAAGCATAATCATGTGTTCAGCTTTTCTTGTTTTGAAGTGCCGTAACAACATTCCCATTTTTGCTTTACATTTTGCCAAAAGAATTGCTATTTGATCATTGCATAACATGTTCCTATTCATCATCACACCAAGGTCTTTAACTGCTTCCTTATTTGTGATTGTCTCATTATTAGGTCCCCTATATGCATATAGCTTTCCTTCTCTGTCGCCATAATTTATTGATTCAAATTTATCAGAGTTAAATACCATCCTATTTTCCTCTGCCCAATCATATACTTTGTTAAGGTCTCTTTGTAGAGCGTTCCTATCTTCATCACAAGTAATTTCTCTTACTTATTCTTGTGTCATCAGCGAAACTACTCACTACCGAATCCTTAACATTACTGTCTATGTCTTCAATCATAATAACAAACAGTATTGCAGCTAACACCGTAACCTTGTGGCACACCGGATATTACCTTGGTTTCATCCGATTTCTCATCGTTTGCAATAACTATCTGTTTTCTGTTGTGTAAAAATTCTTTTAACCATCTTCCTATTTTATCTACGATATTGTGTTTTCTAATTTTCTTTGCTAATATATTATGGTCTACTTTGTCAAAAGCTTTTGCAAAGTCTAGATAAACCACATCTGTTTCAATTTCCGCTTTCATATTTTTGAATTATTTTCTTTCACGGTGGACTAACAGTTGGGTTTTGTTGTACTTTTTTTCCGGGTACGAAACAGTTGTTGTCCTATATTAAACAAATTATTTTTTTATTAAATGTTTCATAATCATTTTTCTTCATTACCCTTTCATACACTTTCATAATATGTGATGTTAGACTCACAGGCCTATAATTACTTGCCTCAAGTCTTGATCCACTTTTGAAAGTAGGGGTGATATATGCTAATTTGTGCTCATCATAAATCTTGCCTGTATCTACACTTTGTCTTAATAATATTGCAAGTGGCTTTGCGATAGAATGAACTACTTTCTTTAACAAAATAGCAGGGGATTCCATCAGGCCCTGCAGCAGCTCCATTTTTAATTTCATTAATTGCCTGCACAATATCAGCTTCATAATTTCTATGTCAGCTAAATATTCACTATTTTCGTCCCCTTACTTCTATATCATTATCTCATTATCTATTCTAGGGTGAATTCTCTCTATATCGTTCTGCCAGTATGTTGCAAATTTCCTTTTTTTCATTCGTTAATCTCCCTTCAATTCTCAGAGGGCCTATTTTCTATTCTTCTTTTATTCATCTTCTTCGCATATGAGTATAATAGTTTGGGGTTTGCTTGATATTTAATAGGGTTTTTTCTTCCAATTCCCGTTTTTCATTTTCTTTTGATGTATAATCTTTTGTTCTGCATTTTCTATCTTACTTCTTTTTAGTTCTATAAATTTCCATGCATTTTTTTCTTTTGCCAAGCCACCTTTTTTCCACTTTCTGATTTTCTGGAACAAGATCCTTCTGTCTCTAGTATGCATGAATGATGTTACTTTTCTTCTTCGGTATATATTTATCCACTATTTTCTCTTAATATTTTTATATAATATCTCCGTATTTACCCTTATGTCATCGCTTACGAAAATGTATCCCAATCTTTGTTTAATTCTTCATTTATTCTGACCATTTTATATTTTTACTGTAGAAGTTGTATTTTCCTTATCCTTCCCACTTTTTCATTTCTTGCTTATCTCTGTTTTCACTTGCTTTTTTGGAATGAACTGTTAATTCTATGACATTATGGTCTGAAATACTCGCATTATAAACTATTATTTCTTTAACATAATTCACCTCGTTCACAAATACTAGGTCTAAAGTATTTTCCTTTCTTGTTGGCAGGTGATTTATTTGTTGAATGTTGTATTCTAGTAGCATATCTAATAGCTTTTCGAATTGCCTTTTATCTTCTGCACTACTATTACTCTCTTTTTTATATGTATAAGTACATCCACAATCTCCCTATTCGTTCTTTCCATTCTAACGAAAGGAAAGTTGAAGTCACCAGATAGGAGAATAGTCCAGTCCTTGTGATTTCTACATATATCATCCAATTTTTCAATTATTAAGTCAAACTCTTTAGTATTAGGAGGTCTACTATATTTACTATGTTCAATCAATTTTTCAGATTCAAATTCTACCGCTATTAGTTCACATTCTGAGTTACTATATTTCTCATATATTTTCCTTGTTTTTTTTGTCTTTCCCATATATTGCGGTTCCCCCTTGATTCCTATTTTTCTATCGATCTATAAGTTTGGAACCCTTTTATTTGATCATCATTCCCAGTCTCTTGGGAATACCAGGTTTTCACTTTTATTTATTCATTATATCTATTTTCTTTTTTTTCTTTTAATTTGGGTTAGTTCTTCTAAGTACTCTAGTTTTTCTTTTTGAGTTACTCGTAACTAAACCCTGCGCATTCATCACTATGATGGTTTGCGTGTTTTCTCCTTCATTTAATATTGGTAGTAATAAGGATTTTCCCATGTCTCTTTTCCTGTTCTGGTATTGTTGTTCTTTTTTTCATTTCCAGAAATTCTGACATTAAAAAATCCAACTTTTCCATAATATTTGATCTTCCTTCATCATAATTATTCATTTTGTGTCTGAATCTGCAATTTTCTCCGTTTCTGCAATATCCTCTTGCATAATAAATACAGTTATTATCCCTTGAGTAGAATTTTGGAGCTGATGCATTGAAATTTTTTGCTGACATCTCTGCATATCTCATTGGTGGTTTGCTTTTCTCTTTTACCTGATATTCTTGATTTCTCTCTTTATTTGTTCTTTCTTATTTTGGATTTTATTACTTGGTTGGTTATTTATTTGATTATGATTCATGGCTACAGGGTGATATATTTGCATTTTTTGTCGAACTTACATCCTTTTCCTTCTTTTAGGTTTTTGCATATTTTTGGATGCAGATCTCTGCAATCATCCCCATATCCATCTAGGTATGCACATTTACCATATATTTCATAGTTGTGACATACCTTAGGATGTTTGTAGTAACATCTTTCTCCAAATCTGCAATTCCCTCTTTTCAAAAGGTTGCAGATTTTGTCTTTCTTGTCTATTTTTTCCTCTTTCCCGTCATTGTGTAGATCTGGGTAGAGCCTCTTCGGGATTTGCTTTTCTGTTGCATATTCGTAATTTATTTCTTCGTAGGTATGCTGCTTTATTGCCTCGTATGTAGTATCAATGAGTATCTCTGCATCCATACTTTTATCTTGTTCTTTGTTTTCCTTTTTTTATTTTTTTTTCTGTCATTTCATTTTTGTTTACTTCTCTTCCGTTTTCCTCTTCTTCTTCTTCTTCTTCTTCTTCTTTCTCTTCCTCTTCTTCTTCATCCTCAACTATTTGTACATTCAATCTTGATTTAATAACATTGTCTAT
>NC_087211.1:41538981-41561481 GCF_015104395.2 Macrobrachium nipponense | reverse complement strand
GTTCTAGTGGGCATGATTTGCCAATTGTTCCTTGGAATGCTGTCGAAGGTGAGCGACCTCGTCGTACACGCGCGCGCGCGCACAGAGAGAGAGAGAGAGAGAGAGAGAGAGAGAGAGAGAGAGAGAGAGAGAGAGAGAGAGAGAGTGTCAAAACTTGCAACAGGAAAATTTATCAAAATTCCGGGTGAGGGCCATGTGCGCGTTGTGTGTGTGTGTGTGAGAGAGAGAGAGAGAGAGAGAGAGAAGCAGAATCGCGTAACTGGTATTTAATCAGTGTTTGCATGTTTGAGTTTGAAAAGAGAGACAAACAGACAGGACAACAGAATTAACGCTTCCACGTGTTTAAGAAAGAGAGAGACAAGCAAACGAGAGTTACTAGCAAAATTGCTCGACAGGAAACTTGACAGTAATCCACTTGTGTGTAGTATGTGTGTGTGTGTGTGTGCAAGGAGCAGAGAGAGATAGAGATGTAGGGGGCCTGACCTGCTTGTTGCTACGGCAGTACGCCACGTCTCTGCTCCTTTGTTACAAGGTTACGTAGCCTAGGTATAGCAGAGGGAAGGTGGTTACGGAATGGCGTTTTTCACCTGCTGCGTTGTTAACCATTTCTAGCGGACAGCGAATCGAGAGGCCTGTAGCAATGACTTCCCCGGACAACAATGGTATAACACTGACAGTGTTCTTATTCTGGGAAACCATTGTTTTTGTTTTTGTTTCTGTTTGGGAATCAGCTGGTCAAGATCTACGTAGGGATAAAAGCTCGTAATTTTGTGTAAGTGGCTCGAGAGTTTTGAAGTAATGTTATAAAAGCTAAATGTGAATATTTTAGAATCTAGGGATGAAAATTCTTACCAGGAGAAAATACACAATATTGATGTTATTATTCTTGGGAATAAATAGATGGAGATTTACATGGAGGAAAAAAAAAAGAAAAGATTTTAGTAGATTACAGATATTGTGGTTGTGTATAATTTGGAAAATATTGGTAACAATGACGTTATTCCTACTCACAGGTTAAATTTTCTTGATTATTTTCTAGTTTTTTTTGGAATGAAAAGACTGTGTTTAAAATGTTTATAAAACCGAAATAATGATTTTGCTCTTGTCATAAAAAAATGGATTCTTATGACAGTAGGTAGGCGAAGATGGAAATAGAACTGTATTAACTATAGTTTTGAAATCATCTGGGATTCAGTAGAAAATGGTTGAAGTCTGCATGCAACAAAAAGTGTCTGATTTGACTGTGAGTAGCTAAAACATGAACTCTTAGGAAATAATGTTATGCAATGTTTGTAACTTTGACATAAATATCTAAACAAGATTCAAGTTATAGTCGACGAACTCTTCACATGCCAACTTACGAATTAAGAGCAAAACAAACGTGTAATGTTGTCGTATTGGTACATAGATATTTTTATGCCAGTCTTAGTCATGGTGCAGAGAGTGAAATACAAGTCAGGAATATGACGCAAAAATACGAAGTTTATCCAGAAAGAAACCAGGGGAGATGAAACAGTAATTTATTATTATTATTATTTTTTTTTTTGCTCTATCACAGTCCTCCAATTCGACTGGGTGGTATTTATAGTATGGGGTTTCGGGTTGCATCCTGCCTCCTTAGGAGTCCATCACTCTTCTTACTATGCGCGCCGTTTCTAGGATCACACTCTTCTGCATGAGTCCTGGAGCTACTTCAGCCTCTAGTTTTTCTAGATTCCTTTTCAGGGATCTTGGGATCGTGCCTAGTGTTCCTATGATTATGGGTACAATTTCCACTGGCATATCCCATATCCTTCTTATTTCTATTTTCAGATCTTGATACTTATCCATTTTTTCCCTCACTTTCTCCTCAACTCTGGTGTCCCATGGTATTGCGACATCAATGAGTGATACTTTATTATTGATTTTGTCAATCAACGTCACGTCTGGTCTATTTGCACGTATCACCCTATCTGTTCTAATACCATAGTCCCAGAGGATCTTTGCGTGATCGTTTTCTATCACTCCTTCAGGTTGGTGCTCGTACCACTTATTACTGCAAGGTAGCTGATGTTTCTTGCACAGGCTCCAGTGGAGGGCTTTGCCACTGAATCATGCCTCTTTTTGCACTGGTTCTGTGCAAGTGCCGGACATTCGCTTGGTATGTGGTTTATGGTTTCATTTTTCGTATTGCACTTCCTACATATGGGAGAGATGTTATTTCCGTCTATCGTATTTTCAACATATCTGGTTCTTAGGGCCTGATCTTGTGCCGCTGTTATTATTCCTTCAGTTTCCTTCTTTAGCTCTCCCCTCTGTAGCCATTGCCACGTGTCATCGCTGGCTAGTTCTTTAGTCTGTCTCATGTATTGTCCGTGCATTGGTTTGTTGTGCCAGTCCTCTGTTCTGTTTGTCATTGTCCTGTCTCTGTATATTTCTGGGTCTTCGTTTACTTTTATTATTCCTTCTTCCCATGCACTCTTTAGCCACTCGTCTTCACTGGTTTTCAGATATTGCCACAGTGCTCTGTTCTCGATGTTGACGCAGTCCTCTATACTTAGTAGTCCCCTCCCTCCTTCCTTTCGTGTTATGTATAGTCTGTCCGTATTTGCTCTTGGGTGTAGTGCTTTGTGTATTGTCATGTTTCCTGGTTTTCTGATCTATGCTGCGGAGTTCTGCCTTCGTCCATTCCACTATTCCTGCGCTGTATCTGATTACTGGCACTGCCCATGTGTTTATGGCTTTTATCATATTTCCGGCGTTGAGTTTTGACTTGAGTATCGCCTTGAGTCTCTGCATATATTCTTTCCTGATCGTGTCCTTCATCTCTTGGTGTTTTATATCCCCTCCTTCCATTATTCCCAGGTATTTGTATCCAGTCTCAGTATGTGGTTGATGTTGCTCCCATCTGGTAGCTTTATTATTATTATTATGATTTATTTATTTATTTATTTATTTTTTTTTTTATTTTTTTTATTTTTTTTGACAGTCCTCCAATTCGACTGGGTGGTATTATAGTGTGAGGTTCCGGGTTTGCTTCCTGCCTCCTTAGGAGTCCATCACTTTTCTTACTATGTGCGCCGTTTCTAGGATCACACTCTTTTGCATGAGTCCTGGAGTTACTTCAGCCTCTGTTTTTTCTAGGGATCGTGCTTAGTGCTCCTATGATTATGGGTACAATTTCCACTGGCATATCCCATATCCTTCTTATTTCTATTTTCAGATCTTGATACCACTATCATCTCTCTTTCTCTTCAACTCTGGTGTCCCATTGTATTGCGAAATCAATGAGTGATACTTTCTTCTTGACTTTATCAATCAAAGTCACGTCTGGTCTATTTGCACGTATCACCCTATCTGTTCTGATACCATAGTCCCAGAGGATCTTTGCGTGATCGTTTTCTATCACTCCCTCAGGTTGGTGCTCGTACCACTTATTACTGCAAGGTAGCTGATGTTTCTTGCACAGGCTCCAGTGGAGGGCTTTTGCCACTGAATCATGCCTCTTTTTGTACTGGTTCTGTGCAAGTGCCGGGCATTCGCTTGCTATGTGGTTTATGGTTTCATTTTTCGTATTGCACTTCCTACATATGGGAGAGATATTATTTCCGTCTATCGTATTTTCAACATATCTGGTTCTTAGGGCCTGATCTTGTGCCGCTGTTATCATTCCTTCAGTTTCCTTCTTTAGCTCTCCCCTCTGTAGCCATTGCCATGTGTCATCGCTGGCTAGTTCTTTAGTCTGTCTTATGTATTGTCCGTGCATTGGTTTGTTGTACCAGTCCTCTGTTCTGTTTTTCATTTTCCTGTCTGTGTATTTCTGGGTCTTCGTCTACTTTTATTAGTCCTTCTTCCCATGCACTCTTTAGCCACTCGTCTTCACTGGCTTTCAGATATTGCCACAGTGCTCTGTTCTCGATGTCGACGCAGTCCTTTATACTTAGTAGTCCTCTCCCTTCTTCCTTTCGTGTTATGTATAGTCTGTCCGTATTTGCTCTTGGGTGTAGTGCTTTGTGTGTTGTCATATGTTTCCTGGTTTCTGAATCTATAGCTGCAGAGTTCTGCCTTCGTCCATTCCACTATTCCTGCGCTGTATCTGATTACTGGCACTGCCCATGTGTTTATGGCTTTTATCATATTTCCGGTGTTGAGTTTTGACTTGAGTATCGCCTTTAGTCTCTGCATATATTCTTTCCTGATCGTGTCCTTCATCTCTTGGTGTTTTATATCCCCTCCTTCCATTATTCCCAAGTATTTGTATCCAGTCTCATCTATGTGTTTGATGTTGCTCCCATCTGGTAGCTTTATCCCTTCAGTTCTCGTTACTTTGCCTTTTTGTATGTTGACTAAGGTGCATTTTTCTATTCCAAACTCCATCCTGATGTCCCCAGATACAATCCTTACAGTCTGGATTAGAGTATCTATTTCCTTGATGCTCTTACCATACAGCTTGATGTCGTCCATGAACATCAGATGGTTGATTCTGTTGCCTCTTTTCTTGAGTTGGCACCCGGCATCCATCTTCTGTAGTACTTTTGTCATGGGAATCATGGCTACTACAAAGAGTAGTGGGGACAATGAGTCGCCCTGTAAGATCCCTCTCCTGATATTAACCTCTGCTAGTCTTATTCCAGAGCTTGTAAGTATTGTATTCCAGTTGCGCATTGTATTTTTGAGGAGGCTGATGGTGTTTTCCTCTGCCCCACCCCCATATTTTCAGGCATTCTATTAGCCATGTGTGTGGTATCATGTCGAAGGCTTTCTTATAGTCTATCCATGCCATGCCTAGGTTGGTTTTTCCTTCTCCTACTGTTCTTCATTACCATTTTGTCTATCAGGAGCTGGTCTTTTGTGCCCCTACACTTCCTTCTGCAGCCTTTCTGTTGGTGGGGGATGGTGTTTGTCTCCTCTAGGTAGTTGTATAGCCTTTCACTAATGATACCTGTTATTATTATTATTATTTTATTATTATTATTATTATTATTATTATTATTATTATTATAACTTTGTAATGGTCGTAGGTGTCGTTAAGCTGTATTAGTAATATGAATTCCTCCATACCGTCAGAAATCACGGTAAAAGAGACTGGGTAAGACTGTCTAGATTTCAAGTCCTACTTTCAGGGACGTAACGTACCGTCCTGAATCTGGGAAAATAGCACCTGCTTACTAATATAAGGGCCACTAATAAAGAAGTCTGGTCCGGGCAGAACGACGGCGAGATTTAACTTGGATTCAACTTCCCATATATATATATATATATATATATATATATATATATATATATATATATTTACTATACATACTATATATATATACACACACACACATATATAATATATATATATATATATATATATATATAATAATGCAAATATGTATGTATATATACATATATGAAAGTTATTGTTTCAGTTATTAGTATTGTTATTTTTGTAGTTGCCAACTTGTATAATGAGTATGGTCGTTGTTGATACCTTCGTGTAGATTATTATTGTGTCTACAGTTGTTCATGTGCTTAGCAACAGTAGCAGAAGTAGCGGCAGCAGTAGTACTGTAGTAAAAGTAGTAAAAAGAGGTACTACTGCATCTATTGGCAAGGTCTGTTTAGATTGCTAGAGGCCCTTTTACGGTGTTGGGTACGTAGAGGCGTGGATATGGAGGAACTTTTTTTTTTTTTTTTTTTTCATAAACCCCTCTCCCCTCTTTTTTTAAGGTAACGGTAATCTTTCGTACCCATAGGACGGCCATTGAGTGGCCCAAGTTTCTAAGGGTAGGATTGTCTTCTGACATTTTCCTAACTGTTGTGGATCTCCCTTCTGCCTCCCCCACCCCAGCCGACTCTCTCTCTCTCTCTCTCTCTCTCTCTCTTATAGTTAATTTCCTCTCCCTCATCTCTTGTGGTTCTTTCCTCGGTGCTGTAGTTCATCATTCTCTCTCTCTCTCTCTCTCTCTCTCTCTCTCTCTCTCTCTCCTCTCTCTCTCTCTCTCTCTTAGTTAATTTCCTCTCCCTCACCCTTTTGTAGTTCTCTCCTCCTTGCTGTAGTTCATCATTCTCTCTCTCTCTCTCTCTCTCTCTCGTCCTCTTCTCTCTCTCTCTCTCTCTCTCTGCTACCTGAAAAGAGGCACTCAGAGGCTCAAGGGTGGTCGTTTCATCCTCAAAATGCGCAGTAAATTTCGTACCCATAGACGTACTTTACCTCATCAACGCTTTGGACAGACAGACAGACAGACTGACACATTGAATCTTCTAACAGTTAGCAGCAAAGAAAATGAAGGTATTTGAATTGAATCCCGAACAAAAAAGATGCCGAAACCTTGATACTCGAAATTAAAGTTTTTTATTTATTTATTTATTTATTTTATTTTATTTTATTTTATTTATTATTTTTTTTTTTTGTAAAGGAAGCAGCGAGAAATAAACAGTATAGAAAGAAAATAAAAGAATGGCAGAGGGACACAAAGACGGAATAAAAAAAGACATGAGCGCTAGATTGAATCAAATGGAAAATAGAATAAACTATATCACTAATAGGAAGGAAAACCAAATGCAATGATAACAAGGATCTGATGAGCGAGAGGAACTTAGAAAAACTACTGATAAAATCGCTCCTTAAAAATTGCAGAAATGAAACCACTGATAAATTCATTGCTTAAAATTGGAAAAATGAAACCGCTGGTAAAATCTCCTTAAGAATTTCAAAAATAGAACCACTGATAAAATCACTCCTTAAAAATTGCGAAAATGAAACCACTGACGAAATCACTCCGTAAAAATTGCAGAAATGAAATCGCTGATAAAATCGCTCCTTAAAAATTGCCAAATGAAGCCACTGATAAAATCACATCTTAACAATGACAAAAATTAAACCGCTGATAATATCACTCCTGTCAAATTGCAAAAATGAAACCACTGGTTAAAGTAACTCCTTAGAAATTTCAAAAATTAAACCACTGATAAAATGACTCCCTAAAAATTGCAGAAATGAAATAGCTGATGAAATCATAACTTAAAAATTGCAGAAATGAAGCCACTGATGAAATTATTTCTTAAAAATTGAAAAAATGAAACCACTGATAAAGCCCCGCATTAAAAATTACTAAAATGAAACCGCTGATGAAATTGCTCCGTAGAAATGGCAAAAATGAAAACATGTCTACTTAGTAGATAAAAAAGAAATGATGAAGAATTCAAAACGTGTCATGAGCTAGGATTTCCATTCAAGGACATTTTCGTCGTTATTGTTATTGTTATTAGTATCCAGTATGACCGCATAAGAATGAAACAGAGACAGAAGCAGATATTTCTTACAACGGGGGTCAGCTCTAAACTCGCCAAGGGCAGCAACAGATAAATATATTTACTTATTGTTCGATGAGTGATTTATTAGAATGGAACATCAATGAGGTTTTTGTCAAGATGATTTTCATTTGCTGTTCAGTAATCATGTAAGCTTATTCAGCAGAAGATTTGAAATTCATAAATGTAAATAGGAAAAGGAAAGAGGAAATGATGTCACAAAATTTTTATAATTTGTACGTGAGAATCATGCATAAGGATTTTCCCAGTTGCTGACATATTCCAGAAATTGCTTCGTCCTCAGAATTTCATCTACGTACTATATAAACTGCCAGTGTCCTACATACATTTTCCTAATATGATCCTCACTATCCAAGGTACACATTCTGTGAAAAGAACGACAGAGTAGCAAAGCTGTCTGGTCTTTATGACATCATCATCCGGCCCTTTTGGAGATGTTTGGTCCTTCTTTTTTTTCTTCTTTTTTTTTGTCGACTAAAAGATTACGACAACCAACCGCCTTAATTTCGGGTACAACCCCCGGTTTCTACGAGCTCAGGGTTAGCGTGTAGATCATTTTACTTTTATGACCATAAACAAATGTTTTTTCACGTCCAGATGAAGAGAATATGAGTTGTCTCCTTTCTCTCTCTCTCTCTCTCTCTCTCTCTCTCTCTCTCTCTCTCTCTCTCTCTCTCTCTCTCTCTCTCTCTCTCAAGTGGGGGATCCTGCGCTACCCTCAAACTCAGGGTATAGATGCGTTCTTTTAAATTCCAGTGTGATTCTCTCTCTCTCTCTCTCTCTCTCCAGCCGATTCGAGGCCATTCATTCAAATTTGAGCCTAAGATTCTCCACCAGTTTCTCTGCACTTCACTCCGGTGCAATAAAGTTAACAACACTCTGGCCCTCACCATCAACAGATTCTTTCTACGCCTTTCACAGTGACTGGTAGAGAAACGGTAATCTGGCAAGTTGTATTCGCTTAAATAATTTTTTTTTTTTTTTTTTTTTTTTTTTTTTTTTTTTTCCATCTGCGATAAACTAGCTTGTTAGGCTGGTTGGCAAGTCGCTCTTACAAGGAGAGAATGCCTCCTAATTTGACCTGTCCTTCCTTTCCTAAGTTCATTCGATCTCACCAAGGTGACCTTGAAACCTAGGAGGAAACCTGTTGGCTTCGCTGTGAGGAATCGCATTTTACCCCGAGGAATTCGATCCCTCAGAATATCGACGCTGCTTGCCGCGGGAAGTGAGTGGCCAGTCAGGAAGGTATTGAACAATTGCAGCGTTTGATTGAATGTTATCTAAGGAGATATCTCGCCTCATTTTTCGATTGGTGGTTAAATAAAGGAACGTCTGGCGTCCCTTCCTATTTTTGAATGACGTAGTTCATTAAAAGGAGTCTTCGAATGGTTAATTGATCGATTGATTAAGCTATATCGGGAGCTACATGTCATTTTCATTACGTAGATAGATATAAATTTTCCTTTAACATTAACTTGTTTATTGATTGGTCGATAAAAGTTTGCCGTTGGCAGATTTATTAATTGATCGTTCAGGTATATATATATATATATATATATATATATATTATATATATATATATATATATATATTGCAGTACTTCATTTTGGGAAGTCTATCGATACCACTTCTTTTTCAAAGAGTTCAAAACATGTCAGCGATAATTAAATTGTGCCATATATATTGTAAATTCAAAATGGCACTTAGACGGAGTCCTACGCAGAAAACATTTTAAAACGCATAACTATTTTAAAAATTCAATGCATATAATATATTGCTTAGGATAGATGGAAAAAAAATTTTAAAATAACTTACTTTCATAATGTAAATACAATTTTTGTCTGACATGATATGAACAGGTCAAGAACGTTAATTACAGGAACTTATTCAATAGAAAATAAGTGCCCGCCACTCATTAAAAAATAGAAATAAAAAAAAGCCTTGAAGGAACGCTCGGGATTATCTGCCTTATGATTCCCAGCGAAAAAGAAAATAAAAGATAAATGAATAGATAAATAGAGGACTAAAACAAGCATCCAGGATCGCCCACATCCTACCAAATCTTGCATGTAAATGTATCCAGAAACAGAGAAAACCTCCGAGGGAAGGAAGGGAGGGGCGCCTGGATTTCATGCGTGAGATGGCCTTGTCCCAAGCAATAACACCCAGTCTCCAGCCAACCTGTTTCTTAACCCCTCATCTCCTGACAACCCCCTTCCCCTCCCCTCCCCTCCTAACTCATGTTGTCCTTACCACTCCACTGTCTTTTCTTAGATCTTTAAATCCCAACAGTCTGTCATAACCTCAAAAAAATCTATCTCCTAGCAGTCTTTAATCTGAACCCTGACATATATCCAGTTACCCATCACTATTTCCTAACCTCCATCACCATCTCCTAACCCCACCAATCTCTCCTACATTTTCCCCTTCCCACGCCTCACCAACTTCTCGTAGCCCTCTCAGAACTCCAACAATGTCTCCTATATCCCCCATCAATCGCCGCTTAACCTTCACTATATATCCTGAAACCCCGTAACTTCCCTCTCAACCCCTCACCTGAACACCCACCACCCCACAACCCCTCCCACCTGACACTAACCCATGCCCACCTTGATTTCCAACGCCCTAACAACAGTCTTATAACGTCTTGGGCCCAGAGCCACCTCCAACATGTCCTAACCCCTTCCTCTGTGTCCCAACCCCCATCACTTATAGATCTCATAACCCCCCACAACATATGCCTTCAGAACGCCAACTACCATCACCACCTAACCTCACTCCTGTCTTTAAACCCCCACCACCACCACCACCAAGCCTCCTAACCCCACCAGGTTATCTAATGATCACTACCCATCTTCTCCTAACCCCACCCCTCCCCTTCACCCCCTCCGCCACCTGGCCATCAAACCCCACCAACGTACCTCCTAACCTAAGATGCCAGTCTCGTATTCCGTGCCACCCCCTCCCCCTTTCCCCCTAATCGAGGACCCTCCCACAGTGACGCATCGCGCTTCGGGGAATTACTGGGTGTTTTGACGCCTTAGGCTGTAGTACAAGGTGACGTCATCTTATCGGCCAAAGATTAATACGAAGGAAGGTCTGATCAGACCCTAATAGCTTTGCATTCCAGTGATGTTCAGATCTTGCATGTGATCAAAGGGGCAAAACAAGAAAATGGTTAGATTGGATTTGCATTGGTATTTGTAAACTAGATTCATACTGATATCATTAGTATATAGTGGAGGTTGTGGCGGTAAAGTTCCAGAGCATATTCCTGAGAGAGAGAGAGAGGGAGAGAGAGAGAGAGAGAGAGAGAGAGAGAGAGAGAGAGAGAGAGAGAGAGAGAGAGTATGAAGCTAGTGTATTGATGATAGTTGTAATAACCATCCTGTTATTGTTATAATATATATATATATATATATATATATATATATATATATATATATATATATATGTGTGTGTGTGTGTATATATACATATATATATATATAGTATATATATATATATATATATATATATATATATATATATATATATATATATATATATATATATATATAGTATATATATATATATATATATATATATATATATATATATATATATATATATATATATAAATATATATATAGTATATATATATATATATATATATATATATATATATATATATATATAATAATATATATAGTATATATATATATATATATATATATATATATATATATATATAATATATATATATATAATGATAATTTCGACTTAACATTATGCGTTTCTCACATATTACCTTATATTTCTAAAAACTCTTCCACTGCGACTCGTTTCCTAATCATGTCTTTAGACACTCAAATCGTTATGTGATTAGTTTGATATAACCACTGAAGAATACCAGACCCATGACGTCGAGACTTTTTGGTTTTTATCCGCAAACATTTTCAGAAGTATCTAGAATACTCGTGAATAAAAAAGATTTACTCAAAGCTGCTGCTGTTTATCATTTCGACTTTTCCTAGTCTTATTTATTACGTATTTATTTAATTTATTTGTTGGTTCTTGCCACCAAAAGAGCTTCACCTACAGAGGGAAGATATTGGCAATTGATTTTTTTTTTTTTTTCATTTTTTATATAAATATATATATATATATATATATATAATATATATATATATATATATATATATATAATATATTTTATATATATATATTTTTTTTTTTTTTTTTATAAGTTGCGTTCTGCCTTTATAATATTTTGCCTGCAGAATGAGGGGTAGAGTAGGTTTGTCATGTACATGGAATGATTATTTCCATTTTGTTAATAGCATTTTTTTTTTTTTTTTGCGTCGTTCTCCAGAGTGTCTTGCCTTTAGATGTCCTGCAGTTGCTTATTATTTTACTTTACAGCTCGTCATTTAGATTGAATCGTACTCCAAAGCGTCCTACTTGCAGAAGGAAGTATGATTTTTTAATTTATTTTTATCTGATCGCCTGTAAACCCCACCCCCACTTTTTTCAATTTGTTTCCCCCCAACTCCCGAGGTATCTGCAGAGGATAGACTTGCAAGTTTTTGTTATGTTTTATTGTAGCAGGTCATTGTTTCGATTTTGCAAGATGGCTTTTTTCTGTCCGTCCGCTCTTTTTCTGTCCGCCCTCAGATCTTAAAAACTACTGAGGCTAGAGGTATGTTCCTTATCCACCCTCCAATCATCAAACACCAAAATTGCAGCCCTCTAGCCTTAGTGATTTTTATTCTATTTAAGGTCAAAGTTAGCCATGATCGTGCGTCTTGCAACGCTATAGGACAGGCCACCAACGGGCAGGGGTTAATGTTTCATGAACCGCGGCTCATTTAGCATTATACACTGTTTAGAAAAGAGTGCGATGAAGGAACGAAACTTTTATCATTTTCTACTTGTTTCTTTTGCATCGCTCTTCGAGTGGCTTTCTCTCTTTTGCGTGGAAAGGCTGACGGGTCATAGATACCAACTGAAATAGAGCAGCTAGTGTCTCTTGAACTTCATGTGCAGCCACTGACTGAAGATTTCATCATCATGACCAGGCAACATACCAGTCAACGCAGTGCCTCCGATCAAATAGCTGCTTATAGAACTAGTAGTCAGAAATCATGAATTACATCGATAAGTTGATGGTCATGATTTAGCTGTGTTTTTGTAAGGGGGAAAATTAATCGCGTAATAATTACATCATCTTATATGAGGCGAGTTCTCCTCATGATTCCTGAATTGTTCTGTAAAGAGATGCGTAGGTACCCAAGTTCCCCCTATTGATGGGACTTTGATATTAAGGTGTGGAGTTTCCTTTTTATTAATTTGTTTCATGAATACTACTTGAGACTTCAGGAAATTGTTATCGTAAGGAGGGATTATTATAAATGATTACTGTCAGTGTAGTTGCAGTTTTATATATATAGTATATATATATATATATATATATATATATATATATATATACATATATAACTGCAATTATATATATATTATATATATATATATATATATATATATATATATATATATATATATATATATATATATATACACACACACACATACATACACACGCACGCACGCACGCACGCACTCACACACACACACACACACACACACACACTCACAGAAATTGGTATACGGATAAATGAACGAATGTTCAGTATCGCTGAATAAAGTAAATTAATTAAGATGTTGCAGAATATACAGTTCTCACAGAGCAATTGAATTAGGGAAATTACCAGCTTTATTTGACTATCGGTTACTGGAAATCAGGAGTGAGGGGAGAGGGAGGGGGAGGGGGAGGGGAGGGGAATGAGTAGCTCTCTAATTGGCAAGGTTCGATAAGAATCAAATATGTGTGTGTGTATAAGTGAAGAAAAGGGAGGAATGTTGAAAAATACCAAATAAAAGTAGGTCAAGGAATATTCACGTAGGTGTGACGTCATTGCTGTACAAAACATTGAGGTCAATGTGATAATATAGAGCGAAGGTGGGTGGCGTCTTTGAAAGTTTGTAAATACAGCAGAGAGAGAGAGAGAGAGAGAGAGAGAGAGAGAGAGAGAGAGAGAGAACGCAGTTACCTGAAAGAGGAATTATGCCAACAAGGGATTTCAAATATAAGTAATGCCAATGGGCCAATATACATTATATATATATATATATATATATATATATATATATACAATATAGAATATATCACACACACACATACACACACACCCACACACACACACACATATATATATATATATATATATATATATTCAATGGTTACCCATTTTTAGTTTTCTGTAAAAGACAACTGTTGAGATGGCTTTGTATATCCGTCCGCAATTTTTCTGTCCGCCCTCAGATCTTCAAAACTACTTAGGCTACAGGGCTGCAAATTGGTATGTTGATCATCCACCCTTCAATCATTAAACATATAAGATTGCAACCCTCTAGCCTCAGTAGTTTTATTTTGTTTAAGGTTAAAGTTGCCAAGCTCCTGTGTCTGGCGCTGAAAGATGCCAACAACACAGGCCACCACCGGGCCGTGACTGAAAGTATCATAGACCGCGGCAGAGTGTTTCATGAGCCGTGGCTGAGTGTTTCATACAGTATTTATGCGCTGTACAGAGGGAACTCGATTGCGCCGATTTTACTTGTTTCTGTATAAGGGAATGTTTCAGTAGCTTGTGTCCTTCCGGATTTCAGTAGCTATTTTGGGATGAGGCTGTTTGCCATCTGATTTCATTTTGAACATTGCTTTTTTGTATTTGCTCCCAGGTATACAAATCCAAATGTAAGGTTGGGGCACATGTTTGGGCTTCTCGTCGCCCGTTGAAAGTGAGGATTGAGTGTCATCGTGGAGTCCTTTATATATAAAAGGTGTTATGTTGACAATCCGGAATTTTTTACGCACGGGAACATACGAAAAAGTATAAACAGGATATCGAATTGAACATTTTAAAATAAATTCTCTCCGGAGCCACCTCCTCTGCATTACCATAGCTGAGTCGTTGCACACTAAAAAGCTTGTTCCGACTCTAAATAACCAAACTACCTCTCTAACATTGTATCTGTCTTGAATAGCCCCTGTCTTTTATATATATATATATATATATATATATATATATATATATATATATATATATATATAATATATATATATATATATATATATATATATAGTATAGTGTGTGTGTGTATGTGGGTAGATAATTAGATAGAAGGGTGGGAGGAGTTAGCTAGTATATATATATATATATATATATATATATATATATATATATATATATATATATATATATATATATATATATACACTATAGGGAGGGGAAACGGGTATAGATAAATAAATAAATAAATAAATGTGTTAGCAGCCACAACCATAATGACTTGCAGAGAAACCATAAGGCTCTACTCTTCATGCGCCACCTGCTTTTAAAAAAAAAACGACGAATGGTGAATAAACAAACACGCGCACTATATTGTATATATTTAATTAATGGTTGTTGTTGCTGAGAGTGAGGCTGTAAACAGCAAATGGACTGACAGAGATTGAGCTCATTTGTCATAATTGTAGATGAGGATGCAGGCTAAGTTTGAAATGTAGGTCGAAGGTCAAGAGTAGGGTGAACCTGTGCATCACTGCTGCAATGATGGAAGGATAAACATATTCTGGGTATAAAGCAGACCTGTCCTGTTTTGTTTATGGTGATCATTCATTAGTTTTCATTTTGTTATTATTTACAGCATTTAGATGATTAAGGTACAAGACCATCTAATGAGGACAAATTACGTGACCATAACAATGATCACTGATGTATCAGGTTTGTATAAATTTTATACGATCATGATGCATGGCCGATTATAGGATGGTGCTTTATAGGTTGTGGTTGGTCTTTTTTTTTATATAATACAATGCTGTGTTTAGCCATAAATTGTTTACTTTGTGCTACCATGAGTCTAACAGTTAATGAACTCCCCGTTTAGACTTGCCATGGTCTTGCTCGGGGCCTGGGTTTCTCACCTCTCCAGAATAAAGGCCCCTTTATTAGTCTGAATTTCGGGATGGTATATGACGTCCCTGGTTCCCGGATTTACCTTCCTGACCTACCTCTGTGGTCCGTTTGCCGGTATAGGATGCTCTAGTTCAAACGTTAATAGTTGTAACTTTTGAGTCAACCATACTGGTGCTTTCGACCCCCAGCTGCCTTGCTTTCTTGTTGTTCGTATTATCGACTGAGTGGTGTAATTCAGATACTAAAACAAATAAGAGCGTTCGAATAGGCCTTGTTAATAGGGTACTAAGACAAATGAGAGAATTCGTGTGCAGCAAACCTCCGCCAAGCCTGAGTAATCGATCCTCTAGAACAGTGGTTTCCAACCTGTGGGGCGCGACCCCCGGGGGGGGGCTCGAAGGGCTTCTATAGGGGCGCCAATGCTTGATGAAGGGGATAATTATATTGGAAAATTGTATTTAGGAATAGTGGAACACTTATTATTATTATTATTATTATTATTATTATTATTATTATTATGATTATTATTATTAATTATATTATTGATTTTTATTAGGATTTGACTGGAATTAAAAATATATTTTGTATTTCCTGCCAGCGATTGTTATTGCGATCTTAAAGCAAAAATTGCAATCTTGATGTAGAGGAGTAATGGTAATATTTTAGAGAATTAGTGCTCAGTTGAGACGGAATATTGCAATAAAAATAAAAGGGGTTAGCTTGTCAATAAAGAAGATAAGATTTTAAAAGTAAATATTACAATATTTCAGTAAGAATAAAGAAATGCGCAGGTCAATGGAAAGAAAGAAGCTAAGATTGGAAAGATTAAATATGGAAAAAACGGTTAATTGAAAAAAAAACATAAATATGAAAAAAAGGGGCTAAATAAAAATAAGAAACCAGATGCACATATATTCTGAATTAAATAAATCAAGATTACACACGAAAGATTACACACGAAAAAAAGGTTAAAAAGGAATGATAAGAGAAAGAAGCGCCACCCAAAACCTTGGCAATAAAATCAGTAAAACGGCAAAGTGAAATGTTGACTCGACTCACACCTCTTGAGTAACCCTTTTTCTTTCTTTTCCTTTTTTTTTTTGCCCACACTTCTCGGAAAAAGTGTCCCTTGCCAGCCATAGGCCTCACATTTTAATGGAACAAAGTTTGACGCAATTTAAGAGTGTGTCAAGGCTGTCGATGGAGATGATGGAGTATGAGGAGCAGGAGGCCTAAACCATTGTAGGCCTTCGTGTGGGGAGGGGGGTTGGGGGGCGCGCTTAGGTGCGAAAAAGTCGCCCCACGGAGAAAGGGCACGATGTGACGGGATACCATTGTGAGGGGAACGGTGGCCTTTCAAGTGAGGGGAATCTTGGATCCTGGTTGAGCCTGAAGGAAGCGCAGAGAGAGAGAGAGAGAGAGAGAGAGCCAAAGGGGATGTTTTTAAGTGAGGGAGGGGTAGGGCTGGGATAGGGGAAGTGAGAGAGAAGAGGGGAAAGTTGTAGTGGAGATAGGCTTATGTGGAGGACGGCCTAAATAAAGTAGGACCCTCGAGAGAGCGAGAATGTTAAAATTTGTTTGAGGAAACAATTTAAGGAACTTTCGAGATGACCCTTGTGGAGGGGGAGGTCCTCATTGACGCCGAAAATAAAGTAATTCCGGAGGATAATCGACTCAGATCCCTTTGAAGTTAGGCAGCATTTAAAGAAGCGTTTGCGTTGAATGATAAACAAACTAACAGTAACCAATGGGAAATATAAACATTGTCGGAGGGGAAGAAACTTTAGAGAGTTAAGTAAATACTCTTTACGAAAAAGAAGGCCCTGATGAAACTGAAGAAATATAGTGAGAGAAATTAACAAAATAATAAGAAAAACTTGTGATATGAAAAAAAAGGACAACTAAGAAGTGTCCCCCCCCCAAAAAAAAAAAAAAATAAATAAAAACAAAAACCCAAGTGAAATCAATGAAAGAACGTAAGTAACAAAATTAAGAAAGAAAGATCCCAAAACAACGAAATGAAGATTGCTGGGAATTTGAAAATAGTCTGATAATAGTTAAGAAATGGGAGGAAATGGTCACTAACCCAGTTAGAAAATAAAAAAAATTATATAGTACATTGAAAAATGAATTTACAGTTAAGAAATGGGAGGAAATGGTCACAAACCCAGTTAGATAATAAAAAAAATTATATAATACATTGAAAAATTAATTTACAAACTGCAATTTTTATGAACGGATTCTTTTCAATGTACCCCCCAAAAGTTCATAAATAAGAATTGCATTACTTTTACATTTTCCAAACCGCAAATCGAGTCAAGTCACAATAATCAACCACGACCATGGTATGAAGGACGGGCTGATTGATTCCGTACCATCAAGTATAGGGATTGCTGATTAAGGAGGTGAAGAAGGAACACTGGACGAGGTAGGAATTAAGGATTGGGGAGAGGAAAGAGGAGACAGTGAAAAAGAAAAGAAGAGAGAATGGGATGAGGAGGTTTTTATTATTGATGACCAAAATAAGGATGCATTATTAAGAGTCAATGATTAAGGAAAGAAGAGAGGAATGGAAGAGGAGAGGCGTTGGTAACTGAAAGTAAGGAAGGATGAATATTGATGAACTAGGCAATGAAGGAAGAAAGAATAGGAGAGAGGAAAGAAGAGACATGGAGGTGGTAAGAAAACTGGATAATATTTTAGGGAGGTGGTAAAGGGTCAACACACAGAATTATTTTATCATTATTGAAAGGAGCATTCATTCCTATGGTCTTGCTCTACTACTACTGGTTGACTCTCCGACCTAATCTGAACAACTGCCGCTCATATTGGTCCTCAGAGTCTGTTGAAGGTTTAGTGACCTTTGAGCTACAACTACGACTGCCGTAATGGCTCTTGGACCTTGTTGTGTCCCACTGCTGTTCATATTAGGCCCTTATTATCTCTTTAAGCGTTTTCCTCTTTATCTATTGATTTCATTACTTTATTTGTTGTTTTTTCTACTCTCAGCGTGGTGTATTAATGTGATGCTCAGTCCTACTGTGTGGGGTGGACTTGGCACTAAGTGCTATCTGCTGAATGTTGCTGTTTATAGTATTCTCTAAAAGAAAACTATTGTGCCAGCGTTGTCTATCCCTTCATCCGTCCGCCCTCTTATCTAAAAGACTACTGATGCTGGAGGGCTGCAAATTGGTATTTTGATCCTCCACCCTCCAATCATCAATCATACCAAATTGCAACCATGTAGCCTAGCCTGTTTTTATTTTATTTAAGGTTGAAGTTAGCCATGGGTCGTACATCTGGCAGCGCTTTTGGGATGCAAGAGACGCACCCTCACTCTACCGTATCTGGTGGGCAACTGAAGTGGCGGTCATAGAGCTGATGGTTTTATACAGCATTATACGTTGTAAAGAAAACTCGATTGCGCTGAAGAAACCCCGGCGCATTTTCTATTTGCTTTTGTTTTTAGCGTTTTTATATTTATCATCATCGTCGTCGTTTTGAAATAACACTGAAGAGCCATTAATGGAAAGAGGAAAAGAAAGTGTGATGGGAGTTGAAATATGGAAGCCCTCCCCCCCAAAAAAAAAAAGAAAAAAGAAAAAGATAGTGATATATATAACTAGGAGAGTTTAGGACTCGTTTTCCGGCATTATGTAAATGGAACTCGAGCTTTCTACGCATTCAGATATAATAAGAGATTTATGAAATCGAAAAGAATCTTCTGCTGATCCTTAAATGGAAGGCTTATGACGTTCCTGGAAGCGTAACGAAGACTTGTGTTTACAACGTTAGTGGAGTAAAACAAGATTCCAGTTTTCCAATCGTACGTTTAACATTCGAGTCCTTCTAATCCGGAAGATCAGAGGTAGAACTTGTTTCTAGTTCTCTGTAAAGAAAAAACTATTGAGGTGGCTGTCCGTCCCTCCGCTAGGGGGCTGTAAATTTGTATGTTGATCGTCTACCTTCCACTCATCAAACATACCAAATTGCACCCCTCTAGCCTCAGTAGTTTTTTTATTTAGGTTAAAGTTAGCCATGATTGTGAGTCTGGCAACGTTATAAGACATGCCACCACCGGGTCAAGGCTGGAAGTTTCATGGGCCGCGGCTCATACAGCGCTGAGTACAGTTAACACTTTTCATTTGTATTGTGGTCCAGCTTTTGCTCTTGACATTCTGGTGATTAGGTCGTATGGAATTCTGGAGTGTTTTAAGAGCTTATATTTTTTCTTTGACACCCCAAAATATCCCCTTTTATTTTTATTTATTTATTTTTTTTGCTTTTTTGGTCAGAGTAAATTGTTTCATTACTGTGGAAAACAAGCTTTGGTTTTTCAAGAAAACCCAATAGTTTTTTGCCTAGACGAAAATCTAGAAATTTTACGCCGTAGTTAATATTTGGTGGAAATTTTTAGCTGTATAAAAAGTAACTCGTGTTTATTATGGAAATTCGGCAAATAAATCAAATATTCCCCTTGCAAGTTATCTTGTAAGGAAGTTTATCAATCAGATAAAAAAAAATCATAAATGAAGCAGCATTTTCTTCATTATGGATTTTTTAAAAATCAGTTATTTCCTTTCATGAAATTCGTGTTTCATTTTTATTAGGAAGTCCATCGTTGCCTTAGGGAAATGAGACTGACGGAGGATTATCATCGCTATATTGATTCTTGTATGAATGAAAATATCCTATGTTATTATGAACACTTCCCGCCATCGCTCTGTTACGCTGATATTCAGAGCGCCTGAATAATTTGAAACGGTAGTTATCCAGGAATCCAAAACATGTTAAACATTGAAGCGAGAAGATGATCCGAGTCTCATGGAGGGTGGGAGGCGGAGACAATTCGTCGGTTAGTTTTTCACACTGCGGACGACCTCTTTTGTTTTGCATTGTTTCTCCAGCGCTTTTTGTGGTGTTATTGTCGTGTATTTATTATTGTTACGAAGTCTTCTGTGTATATTTTTCATTTTTATAATCACCGCCTTTTTATTGTCGTGTGCCTCTTATTGTTACTAATTTTTTTTTATTTTTCATTTTTATAATGACCGCCTTTTTAATGTCGTATGCTTATTGTTACTAATTTGTTTTTATTTTTCATTTTTATAATGACCGCCTTTTTTTTGTTGTGTGCTTATTATTGCTGATAAGTTTTTATTTTTTTACTTTTATAATGGCCACCTTTTTTATCTATTTACTCTGAAGGTCGAGGCTGATCGACATCGTCATTTGTCCCTGGAATGTCCTATTATCGCCTGTGATGTTGGTATCATTTTTGCTATTAATTACATATAATCAAAGTTATTTAAAACCATTGCTAAGATTCAAGTTCATTAACTATTATTATTATTATTATTATTATTATTATTATTATTATTATTATTAATATTATTATTATTATTATTATTACTGTTGTTGTTGTTAAAAAAATCCACAATTATATATTAAAATATATTTACATTTTAACGTTACACAGATGAGGAACGCCGCTCAGGTGTTCGAAAGTCTTTGTTTTATTTTTACACAGAAATATACTTTTTATATATAATTGTGGATTTCTTAATAATTTGTTTTCTAGGAGACTGAATTTCTTAACATTATTGTTATTATTAACTGAATGTTAGAATAAAGGAAGTTACTTCACGACAATCAGAACAAAGCTAATAAATCGCAATGGACGTTTTTGTGTCAACGGACTGCGCACATCCCTACCGGATCAGTGACATCCACATAGTATTCTTTGTTGCAGAGGAAATGACCAATGTTTCCAAGGATAATGACAGCTTTGTGGAAGATTATCGTCTCACTAAGGAAAGGAGTGGTTTCCGAACCCCTGGCTGAAGGACTGATCAGCGTGGCCACGACTGGCTTCTTGGTACATAATTTATTAAGCAGAATTGGGCTCCTGGTGGCCAGTCTACCCAAGATGACGGGGAGGAGAAAGCGATAGGTGCAACAGCTTTATCCAAAAAGGATATAAAATTATGGTTCAGAGTAGGATGGGTAAGACCTTCAGAGATTATCCCACGAAGGAGAAAAGGTGTATATTTATGTATGTGAATATATATTTATCTTTGAGCGTTGTTGGTTAAGTTATGTACTGGTTGCTCTCTGAATATTTGATCATCTTAAATACAAAATAGTTTGTAATAAAATAAATATAAGTAGTATAAAGGTAAATTTACTAAAGATATAAAGAAAGATTATAAAAGATACTTTGAAATTTACTTTAAAAATGGTATTTAAAACAAATCTTTTTCTTTTCGTACATCGCACAATACGTATCCTTTAGGTCAGGGTCTTACACGATACGTTTTCAAGTATCCTATAACATGCCAAACGTTACACAGAGTATCGAGCGCTGCTGGCAAAACCTTGCTCTTACGTAGCTGGTACTGTTTGCAATCCTTTCTCCGATGGAAAATACTGTACCGACTACCCGAAGTTGGTCACAAACCTTTTACTGGGCAGCCTCTGTTGGATATTTAATGTCAAAATCGTTCAACAAGCAGCCGTATTGGCAGCAAAACCGTACAGCGAGTAACAGATATCTTGCAAAAAGTAAGTATGATGTAACTCAAATTAAGTCACTTGACGCTGCCTTTAGTAGTATAGCTAGGGAAGCCCTTAAAACGCAGTGATAATGAGAAACTTTTAAGACGAAATGTAGAGAATACAGTTGGAAAAATGGCTCGATATAGAGGAAAGATTAAAAAAAAAAATGACTCCACTTTAAATAATTTAGAAATATCGATGTTATCGTGACCTTCCCCAACAACAACCAACTTCGAGAGAAGGAAAGCGGAACAAACAACGTTTAAATTCCTTCTTCTTACAAGAATCCTCTTTATAGTATCTTGACCTTCCACGCAAATAAGAAACAAAAATCTTCGGGAAGCCTCTACACCCTCTAAGCAGCGGCTAATGAGAGCCGCATTACGAAGAGGACACTGAATTTGCGGCAGCTCTCAGGCGGAAGTTACGGTGCCATAACTATTGAGCATAGATGCTGCTTCTTGGGTCACTAGAGCAGGCCGTTCGCTTTGTAGGCCTAACAGAAGCACCGGGTCATAAGTGTGTTGATCTTCTTGTAATGCCTCGTAATAGGATCAGAGGAGAGAGGTAAAAAAAAAATGATAAAAAAAAGGAAACTAAAATGAGAAGAACGGAGGAACTAGGG
>NC_087211.1:41531481-41533981 GCF_015104395.2 Macrobrachium nipponense | reverse complement strand
ACTCAAGGGTCTATCTAGAGCTATATTTAACCTTATTTTGTTTTTCATGATCTTGTGCGTTTCTTTGTAACGTTCATTGTTGGGAAATGGAAGTAATATGCATTTTTACATGTTTAGGGAAGTTATTCTTTTTGGTTTTAACAGGCCAAGGAAACAACCGTGTGTAATTGTAATAATGTAATGAAGTAATATCTATACACACACACCCACCTAGAACGGTAAGGTGAAAGGAGGTGTTTGCAAGAAAGGTAAGGACAAAGAATGATTGTATCTGAGGCAAGAGAAAAGTGTAGAACTTGGGAAATGGTAGTGCTTATACATCTGGAAAACTTTTTTTTTTTTTTTTTTTTTTTTTTTTTTTTTTAATATTAAGAATGTTTTATTACAATAATTGTAGCAGGATAAAAAAATGGTAGTACTGAGAGCATATTACATAAATCGGGAATGGGAAAGTATGGGAGTTGAAGTGATCGCATTTTGAAAGGTCTGAATCTGTGCCAGGTTAGACTCGCATAGTATAAAAGGATGGTTGTGTTTTGTTATTCAAATGCAATGATGAATTTTGAAGAGAGAGATGATGTTATCGGTAGATGTGAAGTTCCTAGATGGAATTGGTTTTGTAGAAATGACTTTGATATGGTGGTTTGGTTAATGGAACAAATATTGTTTCAAATGACGATTATTCAAAAAATTGCTTGGAAAAGAGAAAATGGCGTGGAAAAATTTGTTAGAGATGCGCAAGTTAGAGTAGATGAGAAGTAGTGAGAAGTGGCATGGTTGACGGTGTGTATGATGGTTATGTGTTGGAAGCTGAAGTTAAAATCGATGTAAACTAAACTTGTAGATGAAGGGTGAAAATGTGGTTGTAAATGTAGTTATAGGTGACTTTTATATGTAAAATTGACGACAGCGATGTGGAAGGAATAGTTGGAGAATATAAACGATTCCTAAAGAAACATTGCAGGACAAAAGATCACCACAAGTAAACTGGAGGATGGGCGAAGTTGTCGAGTTGGAGGTGAGAGACAAAAGGAGGTTAAGTAATAAAAATAGAAGAGAGGCTGTAAGGAGTCACTTCATGGGGAAGTAAATGGGGGAGAGAAATATCAAGGAACAAATGGATATATCGGAATAAAAGATAAAAATGAAGAGTCCGTCTGGGGTAAATTCAGTCCCTAGTCGATGAAGTGGATATTTTGGATCCTATTGCAGTTTGTGGTTTAGATGAAAGGCCAGAGTAATGTATTCAATAGTGAAAAAGGTTTATTCAAGTTTGAGAATACTTCTAGGAGTGTCTATTCTAAAGGGAAAGAGACTGAATGCTGATGGTATCACGAGTGTGATGCATTGGTAATGTGTCGATTGATTCAGGACTTGCTAGACTTGTAAGGTTTCTGGAGGAGTGAAACTGTGAAAGGTTCTGAAGGAGTGGGCGAGACGATTTTTTCCGTCGTTGAAAGAGTGATAAAGGAGATTTGGAATCATAGGGGCAGATCTTCAGTAAGTTGACCTGTGAGAGTATAGTAGTATTTTGATTAAAAAAAAAAAAGATAGACCAGTTTGGTTTAGCCAAGGAAGAGGTTGTGTAGAGCTTGTGTTTCTGATTAAACAGGTGAGAAGTTAGAAAGGGGAAATGCTGTGTGGAGACAAAGGTCTATCTGTCTATCTATCGAAGCGCCGTGTCTTGGACGTAGGCGGTCATTTGCCTCGACATCTCTCGCTCTCCTCCCCTCTGTCCTACCAGTAAGGCACAAATGCTCTATCTTCTCACTTCTTATTATATGTCCAACAATAGTCATTAGAGACAAAGGTAGCCCCAGTAAAAACCTATGATGTGATTACTAGAGAGGAAATTGAAGTGTTGGGGATGTACCGTACAGGAGTTAAGTTCTCTAGATCGATCGGAAATTTCAAATAATAGAAATAGAGTGCGTTCGGAGAGTGGTTGGTTAGGTGTCGAAATGGGTCTGAGGTAAGGATTTGCTATGCCCTCAGAGCTGCCTGCTTGGTGTAGTTTTGGATGGAGTGGTTCAGGAAGTCAGAGAAAGGAAATGATGATATGGATAAAAAGTTATAGAATATAAAATATCAATGCCTCGATTGGAATGCAGAATGGCTTAAGTTTGTAGACAGCACGGTTCTAAAAGGTGATAGTGAAGAGAAGCTGCAGGAATTATTTACACGAGGAGACAGTTGAGAGTGAATCTTAGTAAAAGTGAGTTTGTGATGGTAATAGGCGAAGAAAGGAGGAATTGTATACGTATTATAGATGATGTGTATAAGAAGAATTGTATGGACGAAGAGTGTGGAATTAAGGGAAAGAAATGATAAAAATGCTTTCTTTGGTCGGGGGATAGATTAGATAAAGTGTGGGGTCTTGTGGAGAGAACGTAGAATGATAGGAGAACGCGAGCTAGGAGGGATATAGTGGAGTCATTGGAAGAAGTATTGAAAGGAAGGGTCGTAATATCCAAAGCAGAACGAGTTCGTGGGGGAATTA
>NC_087211.1:41518981-41526481 GCF_015104395.2 Macrobrachium nipponense | reverse complement strand
AGAAAAAAAAAATCATATAGCGCTTGGTAAGTTCAACGTGGGAGACGAAAATATAACCTCTTTGATGAGAGGTTTTCTGCATATGCGTTTTTCTTTTGTCCTGTCTTCCTTTTCGCGAGGTTTTATATTCTTTTCTTTTCGCTTATTTTCCTATTTTATCAGTTTTATTATGCATCTGCGTCAACGTACGTTAGCCCTCTAGTAGCGTATTCACACAGGCATAGAGATTTGGCTGCTTGATTACATAATCAGTTTATGAGAACTTTCGATTTGGCTATTCGTATTTCCATTCATTATAGTTGTTCCTTTGCCTGCATTGTATTACGTTTTTTTTTTTTTTTTACCTGTAATGGGGATTTTTATGTTAACATCCTTTAAGCACGAATGTTTATCTATTTTTCAAATGTTTGTAAAATCTACAGCCCACTTCCACAATCTACTGAGAGTCGCGTAAGGCGTTATTCGGGTCTTGTCACATTCTGAAGAATGTCTCTCTTAGCGTGGCCCGAACTCGGAAGAAACTGATAAACTAAGAGATTTATCGCCATGAACAACCACATTACTCCATCACCCAATCTATGTATATAGTAGTCTACTGCCAAAGAAACAAAATGCTGTCGTGCCATTTAGATACTCTTGTGCAACCATCAGTTTCATCATAAAAACGGCTTTTATTGCTGTTATGATCGACCTGTTTAATTCTTGGCTTATATATAGATGCTCCCGGACAAATGAGAAGTAAATATTTTTTTTTGTTACGTAAGGCTTAAAACACTGCTCCTTCGTAATCGTGGATCATCAGGGAATTATTCAGCTTTCAAGCCTGCCGTGGACACTAATCACTGAACGACCCGTTACTGTCACCGAGACTTTCAAAAGCAGTCACGCCAGTTCTTCTGTGCAGCATTCTAAGTTCCTGAGTGCTGATTCTTCTAATGGCGGTGGTCTTGGTCTGATCGAGTCTTTGTTGACGCTTTGACGACGTCTAGGAGTGGGTTTTTGTGTAATGGCGTCGGGAGACGAGTTTTGCTTTACGTAATGACGTCAGGTCACATCTTGCTCTTTGCAGTGACGTCGGAACGAGATTTCCGTTACTGAATGACGCCCGGTCGAGTTTTCCTGTATGTAATGACGTTAGGTGGGGTCTTGCGTTATACAGTGACGTCGGAGTTAGACTTCCCGTTACTTAATGATGTCTGATCGAGTTTTCATATGCTAATGACGTCAGATAAATTTTAGGATTTTGTTTCAGTGATGTCGCATCAAATCTTTCATTGTGAAATAGTATCTGATCCGATAAAGCATTCAAGTTACGACTTCTGGTTGAATAAACCATTTAGGTCATGACCTCTTGGTGGTCTTGCGTTTGGTAGAAACGGGTAGTATGTAATTAGTGATCATCAGTCTTGCGTTTTGTGGACTCCTAATCGATTCTTGCATTATCGATTGGCGTTCGTTCGAGTTTTAAAAAGCGAAAAGTCCTATCGTTTCTTGCGTATATGATGGCGTCTGATAGTCTGGCATTCTGTAATGACAACTGATGAGTCTGTACGTAGATAAAAATCAATAATTCTTGCTTTTTGTAATGGTGTCTGGTCTGGTTTTGCACTGAGAAATGATGTCCGAGCTAGTCTGTTTATGTAATAACGCCTGGTCGAGTCTGCTTACATAATGATGGTGCCTGATCGAGTCATTCTTTATATAATTGCCCATGTCTTGCTTAATACAGCAATATTCGTTCGAATCCTGGCTTAAGGATGTCCGTTTCTTGTATGTAATAACGCCTAATCGATTTTTGGGTTACAATTGTTCCCCGGGCATCAAAAAGACCTCACTGATGGTGGACATCGAGATGTCCCTTGGGAACAGTTTCCTCTCCACAGTTGAACCAATGGGTGGGGGCATCAGCTGCTCGCCTTGACGTTCGTCTCGAAGGAGAGACAAGCCTTGTCCACACCCGTTTTGAAGCTTCCATCTCTTTCTCTCTTTCCCTTCTTGTGTTACATGCAGCCTATTTTGCTAGCATATTTCCTGCACAACTACTCTCTCTCTCTCTGCTATCCTCGCTTCTCTCTCTTCTCTCTCTTCTCTATCTCTACTCTCTCTCTCTCTCTCTCTCTCTCTCTCTCTCTCTCTCTCTCTCTCTCTCCTACAGTTTTAGTGTTTTATCATAATAAATTTCTTTCCTCTCACATTCATTTCGTTCACATTTTTTTTTCTACCCTCTCTCTCTCTCTCTCTCTCTCTCTCTCTCTCTCTCATGAGCGCCCACTTTTCTTTCTCCGCCCAAAGCCGTAACAAGAAGGGGCGCCAAGGGCGTTGCTGCCTATGGAGGCCAATACCGTAGACCTCCGTTCAAGGATTTGCGTTGGCTTTTTTCAGAAAGTAAAATTTCCAGGTTGAGATCTTAGAAAATATTTATGGTGCTCGTTTAATTTACGTGTAAGGGGGTGTTTTTATTATTCATTCCGGTGTTCGGAAACTTACGTTGTTGTTTTGTTTTTTATCTTCCTATTGATTCTTGTTGCTGCTCGTAGTAGTAATAACAATAATAATAATGGTAGTAGTAATAGTGGTTATGCCTTAGAGGCCGGTTTCTCCTATATATTTTTCGTCTCGAATATTTTTGTTCACTTAATTTCACTTTTGCTAAGTTCATAACAAAAGTAATCGATAAGCTGAACTCGTACACAAGTTGTATGCATTGGTAAGTGAAAATATGTTCTGTTAATCAAGGGGGTTTTGTGCATTGTAATCCCTCTAAGTGTGACTCGATAATACATATAATTATATATATATATATCTATATATATATATATATATATATATATATATATATATATATATATATATAGAGTTATCTGTTAGTGTGCCGCTGATCGGATTCACTTTATGTATATTCAGTGTTGGGTGTTTCAGTTTGCTTCAGAAGTTTGGAGGTATATAGTTCAATCTTCTTAAAATGAGATTCGGTATATTTTATGAGTTCAACACATTCCATTTGGTCAATGAGGTATGTCAGAGCAGTCTGTTCGGGATTATATGACATTTATCATTTAAATCTTGGTATCTTTAAAGTTCGCACGGGCGGGAGGAAAACCTTGACTTTGGATCACTTGTAAGATCAGATTGGTATTTACTTTTGTCACTAATAGACCCGGTTATAGTTAATGAAAAAAATTTGTGATATATATCTCTGTTAGATGTGCCCTGATCGGATTCATTTATGTATCTTCGTTTTGTTTCAGTTTGCTTCAAGTTGGAGTAAAGGTCAACCTTAAATGTGATTCGGTAATTTTCCATCATTTGGTTATTGTCAGAACAGTTGTTGAATAGACATACATAAACTTGTATCTTTAAGCAGGAACCTTTGACTTGGATACTTGAAGATCGTGGATTTACTTCGTCAGTATAGACGGTTATATTAAGAAAAAAATTTGATATTTATTTTAAGCATCTTAACAAAGGAACACTTGAATACTTCGTAATCATCAAATAACTTTCTTTGGGTGTGTTGTATTTCCTTCTGGGCATGATTTTGAATAAATGACTCAGACATTATGTAACTTGCTTTCTTTTAATTAAGTTTGCTTTCGGCATTTATGACTTGCTGTAGTTAGTCAGTAAATCAACCAATGAATCAGCGTGTAACTTAAGACGCAGAATGGTGAAGACACTTTAGCAGGAGCCAGCAAATGGCAATGAGCACGTAGCATTTCATATCCCCATGCCCTTGGCATACCCACCCTGTGGTATTAGCATACTATGCCCTTTTCCTTTAACGCGTAAGGTTAAAAGAACAGCTATACTGGATACAGGTTTTGCCGGGTGTCCTGTTAGCTTTCATCAAAGGGTAAACTACTTGAACAGCATGATGCACCGTAGGGGGTAGTACCGTCAGTGCACCTCACGCACGGTGCACTGTAGGCATTACTCAAGGTTCTTTGCAGCGTTCCTTTGGCTCCCAGCTGCAACCCCTTTCACCCTTTTACTGCACCTCCATGCATAATATTTCTTATATATTACTTTCCACATTCTTAGTGCAACTGCTTTGAGGTTTTCCTCCTGCAACTCCTTTCAAGCCTTTTTCTGTCTATTTCCGTTTTAGCGCTGAATGACCTCATAGGTCCCAGCATTGTTATTATTATTATTATTATTATTATTATTATTATTATTAATGAAATGTAATGGCTACCTCAGCAGCGTTACGCTTGTAGAGATTCTTCTCTCTTTCCGAATAGCGGCTTTTTCAGTACTGCTTGAACATTCAGGCTCAAGATCGGTGTATTTATTTATATTTTAATTTTTACACATAAACTATGATATCAAAGTCATCTCTCTCTCTCTCTCTCTCTCTCTCTCTCTCTCTCTTGTAGCGAGAGAGAGAGAGACTATGATATAGTGTATGTATAAAAATTTAAATATAAATATACACCGATCTTGACCCTGCATTTGATAATGACCTCCATATATTAATTGGCGCTCTACTAGCCTGTTAAAGTAGTACTGAAAAAGCCGCTATACGAAAAATGGAGAAAAATCTCTACAAGCGTAGCGCTGCTGAAGTAGCCATTACTTTTAATAAAGTATGCTTGAGAGAGTATTATTATTGTTATAATTTTTTTTAATGCCCATCGTTAGAATACGTTTTGTACTATATCCTAGAACGAATCCCAGTATGTCCGTGTATCGAATCATTTTGCACCTCTATACTTACGTAATTCTGAGCTCTCTCTCTCTCTCTCTCTCTCTCTCTCTCTCTCTCTCGTCTCTCTACTCTCCTTCGTCTCTCTCTCTCTCTCTGCCTACAGCAAGCCATACGCGCCCTCCATATTGACTCCGAAATACCACAGTTCATAAATTCCTGCACCGACTGGCTCTCCATCGATACTTTGGCTTTCGAGCGTGCGAGCACATACATATCGTTCAGGGTGATAATTAACGCCGCTTTGGGCAATCACATTTAATGCCGAGAACTCGATTATGATCCGCTAAATACCGGGGATCATTAGTGATTGGTGTTGGTCGGAATTAATTCGCCATCGGAAGCTCTTTAGAGGCATTTCCAAAACCCTATAGAGCAGCACTTTTAGAAGGCGCTCTAGAGAGATACGTCGCGCTTCAGTGGCGTGGTTGGTTTGATGTTTGCTTCTCACCTCGGTGGTCGCGGGTTCGATTTTTCTCCATTCCATTGAGGAGTGAGAGATGTGTATTTCTGGTATAGAAGTTCACTCTCGACGTGGTTCGGAAGTCACGTAAAGCCGTTGGTCCCGTTGTTGAATAACCACTGGTTCCATGCAACATAAAAACACCATACAAACAAACAAACAAACAATCCAGCTTTTTTTGAAAGTGCTTCAGGAGTTTTATCACCCTTGTCAATGGTCTTTAGGACTTTTTATCGTTTTAAAATGTCTAGCTTACTGAGGGTTTCTCAAAATTCGTTAAGAGACCTTTTTCTAAGTGTCCTTTTTCAAAAACCCTTTGAATCACATTCAAAGATCTTCGGAAACTTGCTCTAAGCTCTTTCAGACATTTTCAAAAGTCTTGGACGTTCTTTTGATTAAGCCATTCAGAATCTTCTTCGAAAGCCCTTTAATCTCTTATCAAAGCCCCTTAGAGCCATTTCCCTAAGTACTTTTTCGAAAGGTTACGAATCCTTTTGTAGATATTCATTCTGAGCATTTTTCCAAAGGCCATAAAACCCTTTCATGTTAAAGCCTTCCTGAGCATTTTTAGAAAGGCTAAAAAGACCTTATCGAAGCCCATTCTGGAAATGTTTCAAAAAACCGTTCCTACCTATTTGAAGGTCCTTCAGGCATTTTCCGAAAGGTGGTAAAGCCATTTTAGAAAGCCCTGTATGGTTCATTTCGCTTCTTTTCCACGGGATGCTAAAGATGACAGGTTTGATGCTTAGGGCTTAGAGAGATCTGCAGAAACTGGAGATGTGGGGTGAGGTTACCGACATTTGTTACTGGTTCCTGCATAGGGATCTCTCTCTCTCTCTCTCTCTCTCTCTCTCTCTCTCTCTCTCTCGTTCTTGTCTCCACGACATAAGAAGTCCCACCCCCCCCACCCATCCCCCATCCCCATCCCCATCCAACAAACACTCGTTACCCACCCACCAGCCTAAAAGTCCTTGTGTTGAGCGTCACACCTCATCTGTTATGACGCCCTCATTTCAGTGCTCACCGTCTCCCACGCCCATTCCCCACCCTGGCCTGTCTCTTCTTCTCATACCTTCTCTTTTTTTCTCCCTCTCCTCCTCCTCCTCCTCCTCCCCCCCTCCCCCCCCCCCCCCCTCCAAACAAGATAGCATTCCTACCACCCTCCCCTCAACCGATGCCCCTCTAGTACAAGAGATTAAGGAGACTGGAAGATGGGTGGAGTATGAGCCACACCCACTTTGCAATAGAAGAAAGTCTCTCTCTCTCCTCTCTCTCTCTCTCTCTCTCTCTCTCTCTCTCTCGTCTCTCTCTCTCTCTCTCTCTCTCTCTCTCTCTCTCTCTCTCAGCGTAATTAGTGAAAAAGTTTTTTCTGAAGATGATAATCGGTTAATTTGTCAAGTGTCTGTAAAAAAGTTGATAAAATTCAGATTGCATATAAATATTTTAACAAAATATAAACATATAAAAAGAATGTGAATAGACACAACTTGGGTAAGTTCTCTCTCTCTCTCTCTCTCTCTCTCTCTCTCTCGTAACGTAATGGCAGCACTCTCGGCTCACTACTAACGATAAACCCGGGATTCGACCCGGGAGAGGAGCGAACGATCAGATCACGATGTATTATTTGGCAGTATTAACTAAACTTTCTGCAGGTTCTCGAGTTATCTGTCCAGTTGAGACTGAACATTGCTCTCGGTATTGCCTTTATTCGCGTTTTTCTTTTTATGATTATTTATCTTTTATTGTCCACTGTTGTCATTGTGATTTCTCTATCAATATGTTGCTTTTCAGTATTGCCTTTATTCGCATTTTTCTTTTTATGATTATTTATCTTTTATTGTCCACTGTTGTCGTTGTGATTTCTCTATCAATATGTTGCTTTTCAGTATTGCCTTTATTCGCGTTTTTCTTTTTATGGTTATTTATCTTTTATGTCCACTGTTGTCGTTGTGATTTCTCTATCAATATGTTGCTTTTCAGTTGTGGATTTGTTTGATAGTTTTTTTTTTTCGGTATTCGTCTAATTGTCTTTTAGGACCAGAGCGTTTAAGACGCAATAAGAGAGAAAGGAGACCTATGATTATCAATATCAATATTATATTATTGATTTTTTTATAATTGTGATTATCATGATTTCACTTTCGACCCTTTTATCTCCTTAAGTGAGAAGTGAATATCGTCATTACCGCAAATGTCAGTGTGCACAGTAAGCGGTGGTTGAAAATTTCAGGGGTTAACATTTCAAAAGATCTTTGGGAAATTGTTCTCTCTCTCTCTCTCTCTCTCTCTCTCTCTCTCTCTCTCTCTCTCTCTCTCTCTTGCGATCTTTGCC
>NC_087211.1:41488981-41513981 GCF_015104395.2 Macrobrachium nipponense | reverse complement strand
GAGATTGTGTATTTCTGGTGATAGAAGTTCACTTTCGACGTGGTTCGGAAGTCACGTGAAGCCGTTGGTCCCGTTGCTGAAATACCACTGGTTCCATGCAACGTAAAACACCATACAAACAAACAAAGCCAAATTCTATGATGTGCGCAAACTTGCGTTAGAAATTTCCACCCTCCTCTGATAGTTTCAAAGTGCTGATAGTTTCATAGTGCAACCGCCAGGTATTCCTCCGGGTACACCTTAAAAAATTTACGGACCTCATAGGTCCCAGCGCTTGGCCTTGGCCCAAAATTCTATATACCATTCAATTACATAACCAGCAACATGTTTAAAAATATAGACTTGGAGCTAGAATTTGAGAACGACAATACAGACAACACTCAAGCGGATATGGCCAGTATGTCAGCTAAAGTGTCTGGATCAATCTTTTATTTTATTTATTTATTTATTTTTTTTTTTTTACAAAATTAAGCTTAATGAGAGATATATTCAAAGTTACTCAGGACGAAAGTCCTGAGTAACTTTGAATTTTTTTGCAAATGTTTGTCTTTTTGGAGGGGTGGGTGGATGGGAGACAAGGTACCTGTACAAGAAAATTGATATGCATAAAAAAAACTAGTAAATCGTGCAATAAATAATAAAAGAAATTAGAAGATTAAGAAATTTTTATTTGTCTTGTTCCATGAAAGGTATGGTTCTATTGAATAAATTTTCGGTGTTGTCTTTAAGGAATTTGATGATTAACTAACCCGTATTTGTGGAAAAGTAAGGAACATAAAAAGAAACTGGCAACCGACATGGGAAATATGGCAATTCTCGTTCTTTCGCGTGACGTCATGCGCAAGGCTCTCTTCTCTTATTTTGGTGAACAACTCGGCAGACCTAATATAGTACCTAGACCGTGGTGTGTGTGTGTGTGTGTTATATATAGATATCTTATATATATATATATATATATATATATATATATATTTATATATATATATATATATATATATATATATATGATGATCTATGATATATGATATATGATATATGATATATGATATAGATATATGATAAGATTAATATGATATTATAGATTATATACGATATATGATATATGATATATGATATGGATTATATGATTATAGGATCATTTTTGATTAATTAATGATTGATATATGATTAATGGGAATATATGAATATGATATTATGACATATGATATTATACGTTATATATGTTATTATTGTTATAAGGTTACATAAGGTTATTATATGTTTATATGTTATATATTGTTATTAGATGTTTATAATTTTACTATTTATAGAGAGAGATTAGATTTATATATTTATAATACTTTTAAGTTATCATTTAGGAAGATTGAATATTTTACATTTTATTTTGATATTATTTATTAGTTTAGTTTATTTATTTGATGAATTTATATTTAGTTTATTATTTTATTTATATTATTTTATATATTAGATATTTATTTAATATTTTATTATATTTTTTATATATTGTTTTTTATATATTTTTTATATATGTTTTATTTTATACTTTTTTATAATTTTTATATTTTATATTTTGATTTATATATTTTAGATATTTTTATATATTTTCTTATATTTACTTTATATTTTTTATTTTATTTATAATTTTATTTTATATTTATTTTATTAGTTTTAATATATTTTAATTTTTATATTATTTTATAGATTTTATATATTTATATTATACTATTATTACTATTAAATCGAATATATTATATATATTGATTATGATATTATATTATTATTATTAATAGTTATATTATATTATTAGATTAATTATATTATCTTATATTATTATAGATTATCTAGATGTAGAATAGTAATAGTTATAGAATTTTATATTACTATATTATAATTTATTATTATTCTTTTATATTGTAATTATTACATATTTTATAATTGTATATATTATATATTTTATATTGTAATATATTATATATTTTATTTTATAGTAATTATTATATTAGTATTTATATTATTATATTTTATTGTATATTATTATATTATTTTATATTTTATCATTATACTTATTATATATTTTATATTGTATTATTATTATATTTTACATTGTATTATTATTATATTTTATATTGTCATATATTATATATTTTAGATTGTATATATTATATATTTATCTTGTATATATTATATATTTTATCTTGTTATATTAATTTTATATTATTTATTATTGTATTATATTATCAAATATAAATATATATAATAATATATAATTTATTATAGATATATATACATATAATGTGCGTGTGTGTGTAAACCACAAATTTTAGAGTCTGAGGTAGATTGAACTTGAGAGGAAAAAAGAGAGATGTATTGATTTTTCGTGGATTTTCATTATTCCAAGGAGAAAGTACCGAATTCACCCCCTTGTCTTTTATTGTAATTCCCCCATGTGCGTTCCTCGTTCCTTTGTCCCGTGCAGCAATGCAAATGTCGGGATGACAGCTCCGATGAATTATAGGATTCTGGACCATTTCATCAACTCTCTGGTCTAATGGCTCGGGTCACGATAGGAGGAGTTTTGGGGTCGGGGAGTGTTGGTTGTCTGGTGGGGTGGGGGGGGGGTTGATCTGAATATGGGTTACCGAAATCTGCTTTTGATTGTTAATTCATTGTTTGATTGTATATGTCATGACCTGGTGCAGTCAAATAAAGGTACTGAGCTATATAGTGACTTGTATTCATACTATATTATGGTAGTCGTTATTAATGTATTGTTGAGTAGTTTTGTTTGTGTTAAAGGCGACCAAACGATAATCTTGTTACTGTATCTTCCTCGGATGGAGTTTTTTCTTGTGTTTAATATAATAATAATAATAATAATAATAATAATAATAATAATAATAATAATAATAATAATATACTTTAATCAATTAGTGGTCATATACGAATACTGAATGTAGATCAAATATGAGACCATAAAAACATAATTTGATGAAAGTAGCAACAGTTGTAATAATAATAATAATAATAATAATAATAATAATAATAATAATAATAATAATAATAATAATAATAATAATAATAATGATGAACTAAGGAACCACTGTAACAAGGCTATAATATCGAGAATTGAAAACTGCAGTAGTCTTCAAAATATTTATGTACAGGGTTAAAAGTGAGAAGGGGAGACACTCAATAATAATGATAATAATAATAGATATGGTGTAGCCAACGTTAGTGACTATTACTCTCAGTGATAGACCTTATATAGACCGCGGCACTAATGATAGCAGTTATTATTATTATTATTATTATTATTATTATTATTATTATTATTATATATTTTGGTCTATCACAGTCCTCCAATTCGACTGGGTGGTATTTAGTGTTGGGTTCCGGGTTGCATCCTGCCTCCTTAGGAGTCCATCACTTTTTTTACTATGTGCGCCGTTTCTAGGATCACACTCTTCTGCATGAGTCCTGGAGCTACTTCAGCCTCTAGTTTATCCAGATTAATTTTCAGGGATCTTGGGATTATTATTATTATTATTTTATTATTATTATTATTATTATTATTATTATTATGGATGACAGGCATCTTTACTTAAGTTACTTCTATGAACTCATCTTCAGTATTTCAGTAGCTTCCTTCATCCCATACATTGGACCTTCCTTAAACGTCATCTATTTTTTTCCCTTTCACTTCAGGTATGCAAATGAAGTGACGTTGTCGCTCTGTACCTTTTACCTCTCTCTTGTTCGTCCTATTTTTCGGTGTTGGCTGATTGATGAGAACTCCTGAGTACCTCTGTTGGCATTATTATTATTATTATTATTATTATTATTATTATTATTATTATTATTATTATTATTATTATTATTATTATTATTATTATTATTATTATTGAACTCGCAGAAGAATCATGAACCACTCTTATTGTTAGTAGTAGTAGTAGTAGTATTGAACACGCAGAAGATGCCATTAACTCGTAAAGAAAACATCTTACACTATGCGCTTTCGAAAAAGATAAAAGCAGAAGCAAGGAACAATTATTATAAATATAGAAAATATTAAAGTTAGAAACAAACAAACAGGGCAAACACGAGAAATACTGACAAAACCTTGCTCCACGAATTATGTAAGGTCTCTGTTTCGACACAAGTAATTCAACAGGTTCTTCAGAATACGGACATTCAAAAAAGAAAAAAAGGAAAGAAACAAAAACCACTTGTAAGACCTTACAACTCGTCCTTCAGATCCAGAGAGCTCTCGGTATCATATGTTACAAGAGCGCCGGTAGGCCTAGATCGGATCAAATGACTAAAGCTTCCTCCATTTTCCTTTCTTTCTTTCTTTTCTTTCTTCGTTTACAAGGAAAACAAATACTTAACCTTTTCATCGTGATTGTACCTGGAGTAGTTGCGATAAAGGTTTAAATTAGTTTCCACGAGTAATATGGTTTCAGATGTTAACCTCCTTTTATCTCTGTGTGTTGTTATGGTCCAGAGGTCCACACTTGGTAGCTTAGTAGCTTGGATACCTAGTCAAAGTTAAGGGTTCCGTTGGACAAATGCTGATAAAAGACCATCTCACTCACAACCAAAGCCAGCTCAGTGGTCTGGTTAAACTACTTCAGTAATATTTAATGATGTAATACTCTGAACAAGCCGCCAACCTAGCCCCCCACCCCCTTCCTGGTATGACTTTAGGGATAAAGTGATCAAGACCCATGTTCTCTCTCTCTCTCTCTCTCTCTCTCTGGCTGTGACCTATCACAGTCGAACACACCTACCCAGTACATGATGCACTGCTCAAGTCAATGAAGGGACAGCTGGCTTTAATTAACAGAACGGGCCAAAAAAATCTGACTTACTTGGAAATCGAACTCGGGGATCGTTTCTTTGGCAAGGTGAACTTCCTCACCATTGAACTTGAGTGCTCATTTTATATGACGAATAGCATAGTGTGTTAACGTTAAGAGTGTGTCCACTTTGCAGTGAAACATGTCATAAACACACGTTGGCAACTCATCGTACACACACCACATGCAAGTCATATTCAATACAAGTCAACCACTTAATGGTGTTCTAAACTAACCAGTACTTCTCTCGTAGGGGGATAGTGCCGTCAGTGCACCTCGTTTGGTGCACTGTATGCATTACTTAAGGGTCTTCGCAGCGTCCCTAGCTGCAACGACTTTCATTCCTTTTACTGTACCTCCGTTCATATTTTTCTTCCATCTGACTTTCCACCCTCTCTTAAAAAATGTTTCCTATGTAACTGCGAGGTTTTCCTCCTTGTTGCACCGGTCAGACCTTCTTACTGTCAAATTCCAGTTGGCCTAAATTCTGTGTATTGTGACCAGTATTTCATTCGATGATCGAGCAATTGCGAAAGGTTTGTTCTCCATTTACCGCTCACTTTTTTCCACATATTAATGATAAGCGTGCAATAAATAGCAGAACTGTGTCCATGACGCATTATTATAATGTAGTGTGGACATATCACAAGATTCCGGGTAAGTCTCGTGATAAGTCAAGATTTGCGAGGACCCAGTAAGTCACAGTCACCTTATGTAGGGAGTCTTTTTGCCAAAGTTGACAAAAACTTTACTACAAGGGGGCTATGAGAGTAGTTTATCATTTGAAGTATTAATAAAGCAGGGAAAATGTAAATACAAACAAGAGGAATTGAATGTATTTGAATACTAGAAGTAAGGGAATTATACGAGGGGAAGTTGAGTTTTATCATATATTTGAGGTGAAATAAGAAAAAAATTGATACGATGTGCAATTGAGTTGAACCACTACTCTGAGAAAATTAAATGAATGAAAATTGAAGTACTAGAGGGTGAAGCATGGTAACTTTCAGTTTTTGCAGGCGGTAAACGTCTTTGTACATAATTATACATACACTCCTGAATTTATGGGCGCAGTGAATATATTTCGAAAGGCATATGCCAGGATAAAAGAAGTGACATCCGTGACAGATAGGTCGCCTTTTCCCCTTTTTATTTTCATAGGCACTTAAGACATTAATCATCATTATGTCTAGCAAAAAGAACCTGTAGAATATGAAAAAATAATGATGTTAAAAGATTTTTGAAAATCATCTTTATGAAATGATACTATGGAGTGCGCTTACCTGGCAGTGTCAGGGGTATTCGTGTTCTTGAGTTTGTTTTATTGGCTGAGAATTATCTGGCGTTTCACTAGTTTATGAGATGTCACTCTGAATGAGATCTTCATTCCCCTAAAATACACGACTCAAATTAATTGTTAATGTAAGCATTTATTTATCTATTTGGTATCATCACCTTCTCGTGATCTTTAAGTGGAAAAATAAAGTCCACAGAAATAATAATAAATTGAGGAGAACATGTTTGAAAAAAGAACAACAGCCGTTTTTCCATATTTCATACATGTTCTCCTAAATTTATTATTATTTCTACCATGTTGATACAGGCTGAAGAGGCCAACTGATCAAGTTAGTGAAGTTTAGCACAATATACTACATAATATCTACAATTGTGTACTTTATTTTTCCATTTATTTATTTGTTTTGTTGGTTTATCTGTACTTTGATGGTTGTAAGTCATGCCACCTTGTTTTTCACAAATGTTTCACTTTGGGGCTTCCGCTTTTTGGAAAGAAAGGGAGATGGCATTTGATTTAAAAAAAAAAAAAGGTCTTTAATCGGAAAACGATCTTGTCTTGGTATTCTTGAGGTTTAACAGGAGGTGAAACTATATCGATCAGTCACCCAGTCCAGGCGTGACAGACAACTTTTTCTTAAGAATTAAGGATAAGAAATGACCTGCCTTATCCATTACCTCAAACCATTTCATTTTTTTTTATTTACCCCCCAGAGCATCATCAGCGTCAGGGACTAATGGAATCGTGTTATGACAAGTTGGTGAAGTAGCTATTAATATGTAGGGAAAGTATCTTATAACATCCTGACGCCTTGTGGTAGGTGATGAACGTCTCCAAATTGCTAGGGCACGTTTAATTACCTGTCACCTGAAGACGTAATCTGGTCTTGGTTACTATATCAAAGGAGATTGAAAAAATTAAGGATAGTTCAGATGTTCAGCTACAGTAGATCTTCTTGTGCACTGGAAAGTTGGCACCATTGTTGCTATTTCTGTTGCTACTTCTGCTGATACTGCTACTATTATATATGTTGTTGTTATACTGAGAAGATGAAATCTGTTGATATGGAACAAGCCCACAGTGGCCATTGACTTGAAATTCGACCTTCCAAAGAATGTAGTGTTCACTAGAAAGAAGTAAAAGGAGGTAAAGGGAAATATTAAAGAAGAGGTCACTTATTAAGAAAGTAACAAAATGATTAGATAAAAATGTAAGTAGTAATGCATTGAATCTTGGCTAGAACTTTTGCAGTGCAGTTGCACAACTTCCTCAGGGAGACAGTTCCTTAGTGTGAGGAATAAAGGACCTCTGGAACCGAGAAGTTGGACAGTGAGGCACATTTACTGCATATTGGTGCAGCTGTTAAGCAAATCTTGTTGCTCTCAGCGAAATATCTTTGTTAAAATACTATAGATTTCATTAATAACAGTAATATTAAACCCGTTGAGCGACAGGTGAACAGAGAGGCTTCCGCGCCATTTTGATACGCCAAATCGATCAGTTGTTATGAGAATCCTGAAAGAATATGGCATAATCGCTATTTGATAAAAAATAGTAAAAAAACAGGACCTTCTGCTCGATGAAAAAAATCTCTTTTCACTCTAGTTCAGTTATCCCACAGGTGCGATATTGTAGTTATTAAAAGCCTACCAATAAATTATAAAAATGAAAAGAGAGGCTGGAAGTGAGTTAGACGACGGTGAATCCAAGCATAGAATTCCTTGCCCGTTAAAATAATGTTGTTCCACAGAAATTCAGATCAGTATTTGTTCAACGACGTCTGAGTCTCAGTTCTTTACTCACATAGAGGGGAGTTTCATAAGGTCTACACAAAGGTATTCATGTCAGAGGCCAAGATAGTTGGTCCCTTAATCAGGCTTATACAGGCACAGACTTTTGCCTAAAGGAGACTCGTAAGTATGGCAGTGTTACTTATAACCAAAAGTCCTACAAAAGACAGATTAAGGTGCTTCAATTCCCCCTTTTTGGTTGGGGGGGGGGGGGGGGGCGAGCGTGCGTGTGTGCTAAATTTATTGCAAACAGCGATACAGAGATTTAGTCAGATTTTCATATTTGGCACTGCGCACTGGGATTTGATTGTTAATAAGCTTTCAACATTTGGAACCAGAACAAGTCATGGATTATTATCAAATCTTTTTAAATTCATTTATGCAGTAAATCGAACATACATTTTTTTTATACAACGCAGCAGTGCCATTGGAACTCGTCGTTCAGAAGTAATATTTATGATCATAAAATATTCTTGCAAAAAATATTGTTTTTCGAAGGAGCCCTCACCAAGGCTTAAGAGAACGATTGGGGTCCCTTTTATTGTTACATCAATGGATGGCGGTGTTCTATAAGTTTAAGTTACAGGCCTACAAACACACTCTAATGTTCCCCACTTGTCTATATTAGCCGATCTACAAATGGGGTTCGGGGGATGGGGTATGGGGGATGTGGCTGGGGTACCCCCTGATGTGTTACCGCTCAAGAGCCTAAAGTATGGATAAACACAGTTTGGTTTACGCCAGGGACAAACAACGTCGTTATCGGAAGCTTGTGACTTGGTTCTTTCACTTTCCACAAGCAGGAAGCATTTTTCTCGTCCTGTGGTGGACCTTTTCCCCTTAAGTCTACCCAGGAGCCTATAGCAACCATGTGGCTTTACATTGGGATGAGGTATCCGAAGGGGCTTCCTCCTCCGTCATCTGGGTAATGACGTCTGTGGCTGCTCTTGCTAATGAGAGTAAACAGAGGTCGGACCTCTCCTTTTCACAACCTTTGAAAGTTTATGTTGACCAGTAGTGACCGGTGGCGTTGAACGATTGCTCCAGGCTCCAGCCCAACCCAAGCCTATTGGCCGCACCGTTCTTGTCCCCGCAATCCCTTTTACACGACGCTCAATAGAAAGTTCTATTGACGACAGTCATTCGATAAATGGATCGACAAAAGACGATCAGATAAGAGAAACCTGGATCTTTCAAGTGAATCGGGGAGGGGGGAAAAAGGCGGGAAATGATATAGCCGCTCAGGAAACGAGCGCGCGCAAGAATCTCTGAGAAAAGGCGCCAAACTGAACCCCAGGAGATAATACACGGGGACGAAACCGCGACGTCCCACCGTGAAAACAGATTACATTAGCCCTTCCTCCCCCGTCTTCCCAGCCTCATTCAACCCTTTTCCCACTACAAACATTATTTCAGGTGATGTTACAGGCCTCCTGAGACCTACCCGGGGAAAAAGGAGGAGGGAAGCGCCCTCCCGAAAGGAGCCATTGACATGTTCAAACGGACAATTCTTCGTTTTAGTCTTTTCTTCTTCATCCTGTACTTCGCCTGTTACCCACACTGTCCCCGGCTTGTAATGAAAGAAAATGGGAAGAGAAACGATCGCGAAATAGGTTCAGATCAATCTGACTGGGAGTCCTACAAATGCGCTTCTAAGGAGAGAGAGAGAGAGAGAAAGAGGGGGGGGGGGGGGGGGGGGGGGGGGGGGGGAAGGATTCAATGGAATATACAAAGTGTATTCATTACCCGAGGCAGATGACTTTTTTTTTCCTCAATATCGAAACTAGTTTACCGAAGGGTGAGGAGGGAATGGCACACTGTAGTATGCCATGCTGCAGCGAATGAATACCATTATGGAGGGATTTGGCCAAGTTATTTGTGAAGGACTGGAAATAATCTTGCGATATTGAATTTTGTGCTTTCAGACGTCGTTATTCACTTTTATTATGAGGGAAATGAATACGTTATAAAAGCTACCAAGACACTTTCCAAAAACATGTGATTGGCTATTAAAATTGGAGACGTTGATTGGTTATTGGAAATTTGAGTAGAGCGAAGCTCGTATAGGAAAGTAGGACGCTAGTTGAAAGCGAAGAGCAACCTTTTGAAGAAAAACGGCCGATTCATCGAACAAAACTTTTTTCCTACTGAATTTCTTAGTAGAGACAGGAAAAGAGGATATTGAGTGACCGTGTTTTCTTTGTAGGAGACTGACAGACGAATTGATTTGTCATGGAGATAATAAAGAAACTACTTATAATTATATTATGATGCTGCTTTATAAGTTGATTAACAAAAAGGTACCAAATGAACTGCTTAGTTGCTCGACTACCAATCCGGTGGTCCGAAGTTCGATTCTCGGTTCGGCGAACGGTGAATCAGAGGAATTTATTTCTGGTGATAGAAATTCATTTCTCAATATAATGTGGTTCGGATTGCACAATAAGCTGTAGGTCCCGTTAATAGGTAATCAATTGGTTCCTAGCCACGTAAAAATATCTAATCCTTCCTTTGGGCCAGCCCTAGGAGAGCTGTTAATCAGCTCTCAGTGGTCTGGTAAAACTAAGACACTTAACTGCTTAGGTCAACAGAGGCTTTGTGGATATATAAGGAAAAACGCCCTTACAAAGTTAGAAGTAGTAGCAGGCTTTATTTCGTACCAGGTTTACATAATAAAACACAACTTTCTTCATTCTAGAATACAGGACCAATACAAAACCGTAACCATGGGAAATGTCTTTCCAAAACTGTTCATTTTAAATGTAAATCCATATGTGCATATGTAATTCAATTAACTAATGATTACGTTAATACGCGTAGGATTATATTACACTAGTAAAAATATATACATTTGAAATAAAACTTTTAGTTATCAAAAGTCAGCCGCCGGTGACTCGCATCCGGTCCTCGTGATGTGTGTATATACGATTTGCAGATCATAGTACCCTTATCATTCTCATTCAATTCGTCTGTGCCATATATATATATATATATATATATATATATATATATATATATATATATATATATATAGATATATATATAGATATCATATTCCTTAATGCATTAAAGCTACATATGTCCTTTAATATCCGATTCGTTCTACCTCGGAATTAATATATTTTCACGTGTTAACCGAAGGCAAATTTTTTACTTGACATTAATTTCGTCCTCTCGAGGATTCGAACTAGCGCAGAGAAGTCAGGACTTCTGGGACGTCACTGAAGTCCTGATTTCTCCTTTGTCCTCTGGTTCGGACCCACGAGAGAACGAAAGTATCATCAACTAAAAATTCCCCTTCGATTAACATATCTGAAAATATATTAATTGCGAGGTAGAGCGACTCTGATATTAAATGACTTTTGTAGCTTAATGCACGTATATTAATCATGGTGATGTGATAAAAGTTCGTCTTCCTTAATATATGAATGGAAAGATTGATAAAGGAGCGGGAACTAAATTACACGATTTTTTTTATTTTAACTACCAGTCTGAGCTTGGCCAGTTAAGATTAGACAACTTGCTTAACTATTTAAAGCCACTTAACCACTTCGTAAAACATTAAATGCATTTAGATTCTGAATAACTACATGAAATCTAATGATTTTAGAAATGCGCTATTCAGTTCATTCACGATGTAGTCATGTGGGTTTGCGTTGTTGTTATTGCAACCGACTGCTGGATATAGCAGTGTCACATATCCACATGACTGTCTTACGATGAAGGAGAGAGAGAGAGATCTGACTATTTATTACGATATATGCAGAAGAGGCTCTGGTCATCTTTGTGATATATACTTTTTTTTTTTTACAAAGAAGTGCAACGAAGGAAAACTTACCTACGTTAAACTTTTCAGTGCAGCAAGTTTTTATTCATTAGCAGGTTCTCCGGGGGTGTTCTCATATCATTATGAATGTGGATACATAATGTAGATTGGGTATTTATTATTATTTTTTCGTGAAGGTTTCGAGAGTAAATATGCTCGACGTCATAATTAAATTATTAAATTCACCTACAGAAATGGGGGTTCCTTCTCTGTTATATGAGGGCCTCCTGTATGTTATGTCGAGAAGTCCCTGTTATAATATATATATATATATATATATATATATATATATATATATATATATATATATATATATATATTCTTATTAAGGTAGCTTTATCTTCTTTAGCTGGCCGCTTCCTTAGCATAATTTATATACTTACTAATTCTTCTGGTGATAGAAGTTCACTCTCGACGTGGTTCGGAAGTCACGTAAAGCCGTTGGTCCCGTTGCTGAATAACCACTGGTTCCATGCAACGCAAAAACACCATACAAACAAACATACTTACTAATTCACACACACAATGTATTATTATTTATCTTATTGCATAAGAAAGACAAATGACTGTGTTTTCCCAGTCAGCTGTTACCGGAAAGGACAAGTTGTAGGAGGATTATTAGAGCAAAAGGAAAAAAAGTTTGGGGTAACTTTTTGTTATTCTTGTTAGTCTTAATTGATATTGTTACTGTCGAAACACATTATTTTTTTTGTAAAGTCTAGAATAATGATAATCGTACAGACTGGATTGCCCGTGCTGTATTACATTTTATAAATTATATTCACCTGATGCGTAGTACGTAGATTCATGAACACAATTAAAAACGCTTATGTATGCGTGTATATATATTTATATGTATGTGTAGACAAACATTCAATTTTTATACTATACCCATGAAACCCTTGTTTCAGAAATTAATTATGTAATCTCGTTTTTTATCCCCTCGGAGGATATGGTTAAGCCTCGCAAAATAATCATCCACTGGTGTTTAACAGAATCAGTGAGATATCTCTTATATTTCTTATATATTCTTATATTTCTTATATTTGTCTTCAGATTTTCTATCTTCACCGTATAGTGGCGTTTTTCACATTTTCTCTTTTGAATGCTAATGGATTCAGTGAAGTCTTTCATACGTTCCATTAGCTTAGAAAAAAATCTTTAGGAAAAAATAATTTAATCCGATCCTCTGTCTGTATAGATGGGATTTTATTTTTGCACATTGTAATCATTTATACGTGGCGTTTTAACGTTTTTCATTAATTCAAACATTTTGTATAATTTTTCGTTCTTTACTATCTACTTCACAATTGTCGCCAATCTTGTATTTTGTTTTTAAAAAATGTGAAAATATACAAAACTTTAAGGTCATCGTGGCTATTATAGATATATATATATATATTATATTATATATATCATGCTGAAGAGTGTGCTCCTGGAAACAGCGCACATAGTAAGAAAAGTGATGGACTCCTAAGGAGGCAGGATGCAGCAACTCGGAATCCCACACTATAAATACCACCAATTCGAATAAGATAGGATGACTTGATAGGAAAAAAAAATATAATATCATTGGGAATGGAATACACTCGAGAAAGCGGCTTTTCGGTAAAAAGATATAAATACCAATAATAAGTAAATAAATAAAACCCATTGGGAATTGAATAGGCTCGAGAACGCGCTCCGTAAAGATATAAATGTATATTTTGATTGAAAATGACAGTAGCATTCACTTGTCAGCATTAATAATAGTAGTCCTGTTCGTTACGTAGAAAAAGTATAATTGGTCCATAGGTGCCGGCAATACAGATCTGTGGTTGCATAACTCCATGGTGTTTTGGTAACGCCACTAACGTTATAAATGATACCTCCCTCCTGAACTATTAATATTTATCATACATTAAATTACAGGTTATATAATGGTTTCATCTTCCATCGGTGGCAGATGAATCCGTTATGCAACCACAGATTCATCTGTGGACCAATTATTATTTTTCTACGTAACGAACAGGACTACTATTATTAATGCTGACAAGTGAATGCTGCTGTCATTTTCAATCAAAATATACATTTATATCTTTACGGAGCGCTTTCTCGAGCCTATTCAAGTCCCAATGACATTATTATTATTAACTATCATTATTTTTTTCTATCACAGTCATCCTATCCAACTGGGTGGTTTTATAGTATGGGGTTCCGAGTTGCATCCCGCCTTCTTAATGTATGATTAAATTATATATAGATATATATATATATATATATATATATATATATATATATATATATATATATGCATGCACAATTTAGACACATGTTAAGATCTTTGCTAAGTAGTTACTAACCTCACCTCGCTTCACCTGCGAAAGGTCAAACTAAATCTTGGAGGAAAGACGACATGTTCCCCGCATATCAATTGTGCGTCTTGGGGCCCTGAATAGCAATTTATATGCCCGTTGGGTAGTTGACCGTGGTAGGTGCTCAGCTAAGAAAAAGATGATTATGTGGATACGAACCTCACCTCAAAAACTAAAACAATACACATAAGATATATATATATATATATATATATATATATTATATATATATATATATATATATATATATATATATATATAAATATAATCTTATGGAGATAAATCCGTGGGGGGGGGGGGAGAGAGAGGAGAGAGAGAGAGAGAGAGGAGAGAAATATATATATATATATATATATATATAATATATATATATATATATATATATATAAATATATATATATATGAATAACTTGATCACGAAGTATATAAAACGTGATGCTATGTATAAATAAAAGTTTTTTTGCCACGAAGAAAAAAAAATGAAAAAGCGAGATAGCCAAGTACTGTCGGTCCTGTTCGGACCCTCAGTAAAGGGTCCGAACAGGACCGAAAGTACTTGGCTATCTCGCTTTTTCATTTTTTTCCTTCGTGGCAAAAAACCTTTATATATATATATATATATATATATATATATATATATATATATATATATATATATATAGATATGGAGATAAATCCGTGGAGGAGAGAGAGAGAGAGAGAGGAGAGAGAAGAGAGATGAGAGAGAGAGAGAGAGAGAGAGAGAGAGAGAGAGAGATAAAAGTATTTACAAGAATTCTGATGTCAAGTTCGCTTTCAGTATGTAAGAGAACTCTTGCAGCTTGAATGTATTTAATTTATTTCTAACTTTGAAGGTCACAAACATAGAAGACGCAGTTTCATGCGGATATAGCGGCTGCCTCATGAACCCGCCAGTGCTGAAATCTCTTCACAGGTTGTCAAAGGTGCATCAATTGAGGGTATGGAGCATTTACACCATGTCCTCATAGTATACTACGGTCATTAGTAAGCAAAACAACCGTGCATTAAAATGTTTGTTGGGCGACGTATATTGTGTTCTTGTAAAGATAATGTTTGAAGGTAATAGGTCAATCATCTTGGCGTTGCATTTTTTTTTATTTATTTGTTTCCCATTCATTTTTTCATATGCTTATTTTTCAACATTACTGAACTTTTTTGTTTTACTCCTTTTTCTCTTGATTTCTCATACTGAATAATAATAATAATAATAATAATAATAATAATAATAATAATAATAATAATAATAATGCATGGCAAGGAAATCTATGTTAAAAGGCTGCCTAATGGTTGACGCAGTGTAATGAGAACTAGTTTAAAACATCTGAAGCTTAATACAATTTCGAGATACTATGAACGTTTTACAGTAAGATTTCAGCTTCCTGCGGGTATTGGAATGGCCAGAACACAAGCTATCACGTTTTTCAATTCATAACGCAAACATACACACCCACATACATACATATTAGACGCACACAACCAGTACAACCTATATCCTACGAGTAAGGAACTCAGTCAACGCACCTTGCACAGCCTACTATGGAGCTATTCTCCCGCATAAAACTGTCTGAGAGAGAGAGAGAGAGAGAGAGAGAGAGAGAGGAGAGAGAGAGAGAGAGAGAGAGAGAGAGAAATTCTGTCCCAAAAGTTTTTAGTCCCGTATCTTTGGAAGCTGGAAAGTCATTGCCTCAAGACAAGATAAACAGACTTACTCTCGATGTCTTTTTCCTGTTATTTTCTTATATTCCTATTTATTTATTTATTTATTTATTTATTTATTTTTGTTAAGGACGTTTTTCGCTCTCTACGTCCATTTAAACTTTTACTTACGAAAGGTTTGGATATATGTGTATATATATAAATTCATTTTTTTTTATTTTCAATTTTTTTTAGTTATCTTTTAAAGAAAACTATTGAGATGGCTTTGTTTGTCCGTCCGAAAGACCGCCCTCAGATCTTAAAAACCACTAAGGCTAGAGGGCTGCAAATTGGTAAGATGATCATCCACCCTCCAATCATCGAACATACTAAATTACAGCCCTCTAGTCTCTGTAGTTTTGATGTTATTTATGGTTAGAATTAGCCGTGATCATATATCTGGCAACGCTATAAGTACTACCAACAACATAGACCACCACCGGGCCGTCGCTGAAAGTCTCATACAACATTATTTAATTTGTTAAAGTCATACTGACCTTTTCTTGTAACTTCTCGATTTCTTGTTCTTCCTTCACTGACGAGATTCGAACCCCTACTCTCACTTTTGTTCTTGTTGAAATATGTTTTGTTTCATCTATTATACGTGCTTTTATAATCATTATTATTACAAGTATTTCCTTCATTTTTTCCATTGTTGAAATATCTTTCATTTCATTGATTTATTTATACATGTTTATAGTAATTATTTTTTTTGTATGATTATGCGTGTTATTTTTTTATGGTTTTATGCAAAGTATTGACACTCTCTACCAGGTTCTCATTGCTATTTACGTTATTATTGTTCATGGTTTTGGTATATATCGTTTCTTCTTATTTGTTATTAGTTCTTAATCATCACTGAAACCCATTATCCTAGTTTCGTTGCTGCCTTTATCATTACGTATTGTAACTTTGAACTGATGATAGTTCTGTGTATGTGAATTATTTTTTGCGCAGTGAGCTTCTGTGACCAGTTTACAGATTTATCAGTAAATCAGACCTCGGCAAAGAAACGCGAATTGCCGGAAGAAGCAAGGGATAAGAAATCACAAGGATATCATTGATGTGGCTCCACTGGAATCCTAGCCTAATCCATACCTAATTCCACTTAAACAGGAATACCGGTGCGTCTCCCGCTGCGCACACAACTCCTCCGTTTTTTTACAAGTACTTCCTGGAAAGGCTCCATTTGCATACATCTCCCACGGGAAGCAAAATAATCAAACGTCGGCCACTGATCTCTGCCATGATTCAGTTACACGGAGGAAGAGCATATTTCACTCTTTATCCTGGGAGGCTGTAGTTGACGACCGGGGACCGTGTGTTCTCTGTGACCCGGTCTTGTTAAGGAGTGATGCTATGAAAAAAGAAAATAGTGCTTTGAGGACCCTTGGGACACTTGATAATCGTATTTAATGAGGCTTCAGAGTCCAGAGGACCTTTATGTAATCCTTGGAGCTGTAGTGGTTAAATATTTCTGTTAATAGACAGGTTGTTCTTTTTATAATAACTTAGTTGTCCTATATCTGTCCACTAAAACACTAGGACTGCAAATGTAATGGGTTTTTTATGTCTTTGTTATAAATTCACGGGTCAGTCCGTATATCGAAGTATGTTACGTGTAATTTCATACATACGTAGATTGGAACCCAAATGTTGTATAGTTACGGGTTATGATAAAGCTATTTGCTTACCTTCTAGAAATGGTGAAACCAAAATGTCTTTGAAAGATTCGCGTCTCTGAACGGTCTAATTCAATATATTACTTAAAAGATCGATCTATCAAATAATGAGTTTCGAATTTTTTCTGTTTTTCAACAAAATTCCCCCGTTCGTAGCCAGTCGTCCTTTACTGCCTAATTTGAAGCTGCATACAATGACCATCTAGCAACCAGAGATCTTAAAGTAAATAGTGAGCGAAAACTGCTTTCCGGTGGGTATCGTACCCTCATTATATGTGGGCATTCGCGTCACCATAATGTCTCACTGAGCTGTACCTCAACTGACGAGCTGGGCATAAGATATTAATTTTGATCTATATGTTAGGTAGCAATTTAAACCTTGGTACAGGTCTGGGCATGGCCTTGTTATCAACAAAGGAGAGTGGCCCATCCGAGGGCCCATCGGAATAGGACCCCCAAAGCACCCTGCCCTGCCGACCTGGGGTATACGTCTGCTCAGACATCTTTTGTTTACTCATGGCCGATGACGGATCCGACCTTGAAGTGTTCCAAAGAAAACAAACTTTCTATTGGCAATGAGAACATGTAAAAGAACATTTCTCAGTTGGAAGTTTGAAAGGTTAATTCAGCCCTAACATAACATGCATTGTGTTTATGCGTATGCATGTACGGGTAAATGCATCTTTCGTGCCACTAATTACAGCCACATGTATATAAATACATACATACATAATGAGAGAGAGAGAGAGAGAGAGAGAGAGAGAGAGAGAGAGAGCATTATTCGTCATTGACTGCAGTTTGCATGCATCATGTCCTTGAAAATTATTTTTTATATGGCCCTGTCAATGCCTCCAGTGTAGAAATTTATCTCTAGGTTCTTTTGATCGCAATAGAGGTGGTTTAGCATCACGTCGTAATGACACGCAGTATTGCAATTTTTTCAGTTGTATTATTATTGTTTATTCTTTAATTTAGGTTGTTTGTCTTCCTCCAACTTTTAAAATTTCTATTTATTTTTTTTTCAGAATTTACCATAACCAGCGTGGGCGAAGTCAGGTGTAAGTCATTTTGTTAACATTTTGCTTTTTCTATCACGTAACGTTAGATATATGTGGCATATTTTTTTCTTATTTAATTCTTTTGGGACCTGATGTAAATTATCATCTAAATGTATAATTGTGTACAGTGTAGATGAATTTTTTTTTAAAGATCAACCTGAGTTGGCTTTTAAAAACACAAACATTTAAGTTGATCCATGAGATTGAGATCCGTGGTTTTTTTTTTTCATTAAATGAAACTTCTAAATTTCTCTAGAAAAGTAATTTAGGAATAGCTTATTGAACCCTGTGTTATAGGTTTCAGTAAGATATAATACAGCTGTGAAAGCAAGATTTAGTGGCCAAGTAAAAGTCCTTGTAGAATATATCGTACATTTTTATGAAGACTTTTCATCTAGTTTCGTGATTAAGGAAAATAGGGCGTTTTTCATCTTCAGTAACAATGAAACTAATTGTATACCCTTCTCATCTCCATTTCAGTTTTATAATGTTTTTCAGTCGCGGTGACTTGTTTCCTCTTTGGCCTTCCTATCATAGAACTAAAGTACATTTTCCACTAGAATACTTAATACTCAATTACCAGAATACAGTCATGAATATCTAAGTAGCGTTCTTGAATGAATCATTTACGTAAAAATTCCAGTGTACGAAATGAATTAAAACTACCTTCACTTTCGTGCCAAAAGTGTTATCATTCCCCCGGGTCCAAAGGTCCACCAGATTGTGAAGCGAAATAGAACGTTGAGACGACTCTGTAAGCGATGTGAAAAGATAGAAATCACTACGAGTAATTTAGGAATTAAATGTGCAGTATGAACAGACACCACAAATTAAAATGGTAAGCGACGGTACAGCTGCACACTAGTGCGCGACCTTGTATAATGGTAATTGATAGTCAATTAACCCTTGACAAATGTCTGATATACATATTAATAGTCTCCATGGTTATGTGTACTTCATATATATATATATATATATATATATATATATATATATATATATATATATATAACCAAATTACACTTAGGAAAGCGAAACAATGAAGTTTTGCAAAACCCTTTCGACTTACTGTCCTTTACTTAATAGCCTGAAGAAATATAAGAATAAGTTTACAAAGAAAACTCCTATAAGTGATAGATGGGGATTACAAAGTAAAATATGTATAAATATACATATGTATATATATGTATGTATATATGTGTGTGTGTGAAATATGTGAAATGAAATGTATATTGGAGGTATATGTACTTCTACATATGAAGATTTTTACCACGTCTTCAGCACCGGTATCGTGTCATAACTTTCTTGCGGAAACCGTCTGAGCAAACTTGTTTTTGAGGGGAAAGTGTCCCCCGAACCAGTTTTAGAAGGCGAAGATGCCTTTCTTTTCCTTATCCTTGTTGCAATAAAATTAAACATTGTATATCCATATCTTTCTGTGATTCAGTTGTATTCCACATAGGAAAATAAAAATGGTTTGTCTCAGAAAATGCCCAACAGTTTCGTCCTCCAATGGACCTCTTCTTGGAGCGTTTATTAAGGAAAACGCTCCAAGAAGAGGTCCATTGGAGGACGAAATTGTTGGGCATTTCCTGAGACATACCATTTTCATTTTCCTATGTGGAATACAACTAAATTACCATATCTTCGTGCCTAAGAAGATTACCAGTACTATCTTTCTGTGAGTAACGTCGACAGTCTACAGGTAAGGGGCACCGCTTGCCCTAATACTTGGCGTCTTCCAACCCAGGTCATCCTCTCTCAACACTGAATGAAGATACTTGTCCGAGAATCTGGAAGGAGCGTACCGTCCTTAAGGTCGGGGCTTGCCTTCTCGACATTTATTTGTACATCCGTCATCTTGATGTTAGGGGATCACCAGTCTTTCAGTGATGTTCAGCTAGAGGATTGTAGCCGAAAACAGAAGTTGTCAGTCCGTTAATGAACAGGCCAGAGTATACTAGTAACCCAATTCTCGGTGGGTGAATCTAAAATGCCAAATGACAGTTAATGATCACTGGGTTGAGGAAGGTTATGAAGTGCATGTTTAAATCCCTAATTTCTCGATCTGACATTTAAAAAATCACCTGTGGTCATTTTTCATTTTAGAATGTCAGATCGAGAAATCAGGACTTTATATTATAATATACATGTGTGAGGGAGTGTTGGTGTATATGTGATATTTACTGCAGCATCTAGTTAGAGAGGCTTACTCATATAATGGACCGAATGAGATGGAAGAATGTGTTGAAGAATCCTTACAGCGACCCCAAATAGGGACAAGCTTGTAGAGAAAGAAGAAGAAGACTCATATAATTGCCCGGAATAAAATTTTACGGAAAAAAAATTTGAAAATAGAATATCTAAAACATAAAGTACAATTTGATATGATAAGGAAGAAAATTTGCCTGGATAGAAACAAACCAAGAACTGTACACAAGCAAATGAAGGTGAAGTTGAAAACTGCAATAAACGAAAGAATGAGTTAGGTCCTTTGTTGGTAGGGAGGGTCAGTGATGACTTTGCATTTCAAGGAACATGATAATGTTGGGTGACTTTTGGTTTTATTGTATCTGGTGTCATCCAGTGCCATCCGTCGTTATCCAGTGTCGTCTTGAAGTTCATCCGTGTCTCTCTTGTCGTTAAGAGGATACGCGGCCCCGCAAAAACAGATCTCAATGTTTGATCGTTGATTATTATTATTATTATTATTATTATTATTATTATTATTATTATTATTATTATTATTATTATTTAGTGTTTATGGTTCTCAAATGTTTCCCTCCCGTGGGGGGGTAGTGCCGCCGTGTACCTCATGCGATGCACTGTAGGCATTACTTAAGGTTCTTTGCAGCGTGCCTTCTGTCCCTAGCAGCAACCACTTTGGTGTTTTTTACTCTACCTCCTTTCATGATCCCTTTCTTCATCTTAATTTTCACCCTCTCCTAATACTTGAGGTTTTTCTCCTGTTACGCCTTTCAAACTTTTTACTGTAAATTTCCATTTCAGCGCTTAATGACCTCATAGATGGCAGTGCTTGGCCTTTGGCCTAAATTCTATATTCAACTCGCCTCAACTGTTTTCATCAATTAGTTATTGGGATGAATGCTCTGTTCCATGACTGTCAAGGGTTCCTGTGCGCCAAAGCTTGACATGATTTTTATGTGACCACCCATCCTAGTCCTTATATGAATGACTCGGTGTTACGGGGAGTCGCCTGTCCAATCCTGACTTGATCCAATGCTATGTGGTCACCAATCCAAGTCCTGACTTGATTCAGCGTTGTATAACTTCCCTGATCAGACGGCCAGTGATATAAGAGGTCAGGTTACTTCCATCGCCATTTATCATTCATGTAAAATTTTTTTCAATCAAAATATTTTAACTTTCAGTTTCGTTTGCATAATCATGATCACTCCCCTGATGCTAGTGGAGCAACTACAAGATATTCATCTACAGACAGATGTAGGTCATTTTCATTAACATATTCATTAATTAAGCTTTTTCAAATATAACTTATCGCTCTACATACGTGTTCGCACACACATTTTTAGTTTATAAAAGTAGTTAAGGACCTCCTTTTCTTTATTAATTTTTTTTTTCACAGTAAGATTCCCGAGATGAATTCCTTTGAGAAACCTCGATGGCCAGGTTTCCAAAAAATTCAATGGGCCTCTGTTGACCGAAACTGTAAGTTGTGCATTCAGTGGTTATTCGATATTTATTAGTCGTAGTCATGTTAGAGGAGGGCAAGGGTCTTGCAGCCTCATCCGAAAAAGACTTCCTGAAAACCTGAGGGTGAATGACTTCTGAAGCTACCCCTCTTGAGGGGAAGAAGCGCATGGTGCAAGATATATATATATATACAGCGCCTCAGCGGAGTGGTTGGTATGGTATTAGCGTCCCACCTCGGTGGTCGCGGGTTCGATTCTCGGCTATTCCATTGAAGAGTGAGAGAAGTGTATTTCTGGTGAAAGAAGTTCACTCTCGACGTGGTTCGGAAGTCACATAAAGCCGTTGGTCCCGTTGCTGAATAACCACTGTTCCATGCAACGTAAAAGCACCATACAAACAAACATACAAAACTATATATATATATATATATATATATATATATATATATATATAATATATATATATATATATATATATATATATATATATATATATATATATATATGCAAGTATACATTGTATATAGACGGTTTCTGCATTGCTTTTCATGTTCAGAGCCTACATACCTTGTTTTTGACATTATTATTATTATTATTATTATTATTATTATTATTATTATTATTATTATTTTTATTATTATTATTAAAATTTATTATTATTATTATCACTGTGTAAATGGCCAAAGATTATTAGCAAGCTAAGCTAACAGTAAAGATAAGATTTAAACATGATGGTATTTTGCCTGATTCTCACGAATTATCTTTTACCATAAAGTGAAAGTTTAGATTTACTCATTTAATGTATTATCTTTTCTGTTTATTTATTTCAACTGTTCTTTATTCATCTTTTCGATAAGTTTCTTTGGATGCACCTCCATCGGCCACCAAACGAAGTGTTGTTGATTCGTTACCTTGGCTTGTATGTCTATAGGTAATGCAGAAAAGTAAACGCTGATTTTAACGGAGATTTGACTGAAATTGGGTCTCATTACTTGCAACGAGATTTTGAAGAGATTCCACGGCAGATGGGGGACTGTCTCTCATGGGAATGGGATGTATGGGACGGCGTGGAGTTCCCGACTTTTATTTTATTTCATTATGTTCTTATTTTGTATAGCAAAATCACTTTCAATCGTTCCGTATTAGAGTCATTGACAACAATCGTTCTACCCTGTAAATATGTCAGATATCTGGAATTAGTTGATATACTTTAGATATGAGTAGTGCGCGTGCGCGCGTGCGTATGAGTTTTGACAAATGGAATTGAACAAAGCCAGCAGTGAGATTTAATACCTGGTAGTCGCTTGTGTAAAATTAGAAGGAAAAAAAATTGATATGAAGAGGAAGAGATGATAATGGATAAATTACGTTAGAGGCCTTAGCCAGTCTTCCTATATTCACTATTTTCTATGAGGCAGGGAGCGAAAACAAAAGGGTCTCGTAGACCCACTTGCATGAGTGGCCTCCTCCTCTCCGTGTGTGGTTGGATGTTATGAATGATATCCGTCATTTTTTACCCACTACTACGGCCTCCCCTGCGCGTCGATCACGTGATCGACATCAGACAAGACATGTCCAGCGCATTCTCAAACGACCTCGTTCTCCCCGCAGCAGGTCGAACAAAGTTCCACAAATGTTCGTCTGTCTTCGACCTTGTTTCCGCGTTGGGTTCGTTCTCTCGGTTTCATTCTGAGTGCAGTATTTCCTTTGAGGTTTGTATTGTGTTGTTACTGTGATCAGGTCTTGAAATAAAGACGAAAGCTCGGGGTCTACGATCTTGCCTGTCACCTTTTCCTGCGAATGCTGCTTACGTTTATATGCCACGAGACCATTGTGGTATTAGTTGCATTTCTTATCGACTAAAAAATTCCCCTTCGGTTAATATATGCGAAGATATATTAATTCCAAGGTAGAGTGAATTAGATATTAAAGGACATATGGATAGTGATGAGTCCATAAATAATGACAACATCCAAGGCCTTTTGACTTCTCGGCTTTTACTTAGCAGACTAAGTAAAGGACAATTAGTCGAAAGGCCTTGCAGAACTCCATCACTTATCTTTCCTTTGTGGATTTTGTCTTTATATATACACATATACGCGCGCACGCACACACACACATATATATGTAATATATATATATATATATATATATATATATATATATATATATATATATATATATATATACACACACATATGTGTGTGTGTGTGTGTGTGCGCGCGCACGTATATATGTGTATATATAAAGACAAAATCCACTAAGGAGAGATAAGTGATGGAGTTCTGCAAGGCCTTTCGACTAATTGTCCTTTACTTAGTCTGCTAAGTAAAGGCCGAGAAGTCAAAAGGCCTTGGATTTTGTCATTATTTATGGACTCATCACTATCCATATGTCCTTTAATATCTAATTCACTCTACCTTGGAATTAATATATCTTCGCATATATTAACCGAAGGGGAATTTTTTAGTCGATGAGAAACTCGTCGGCTCATGGGCGCGAACCACAGAACCAAAAATTCAGGAGGTAGAGTGAAGCGCTTCTTAACCACACAGCTATCACGAGAGGTATATGTTAACCCGCCTCTCACCTACAAATCCCTGTCTCGCTCACGTATTCGTTGTTATGGAGTCGGCATCAACCCACCTCGACCTTGATAACTTTGTAGTGCTTTTGTCGCATGTAGCCGATATATACTTTTTATTTATATAGTTGTAATATATATTTATATAACTTTAATATATATA